>NC_034422.1:9208875-9303912 GCF_002078875.1 Numida meleagris
AGCAAAAGCAGGTGTTATGCATCCTGTCAAGGCTATTCTAAGGAAAAGGGACTAGAAAAAAAGACGGTGACAATGCTGAACAAGACTGGTTAGGGGAGGGAGGGAGAGGGAGGGAGAGGGAGGGAGAGGGAGAGAAAGTGAGAAAGTGAGAAAGTGTTGAAGATGAGCACCATGCATCCAGCCTCTGCTGTTAGCGCTTGTGTCTTAAGAACTGACAGAGGTTTTAAAAGCCAGAAGCCGGCTAAGGTGAGCAGACAGCAGCTGAAGGGTGCTTGAAAACCCTTAAGGGCAATAATTTGGGTGCAGTTTTACTAACCTTCTGTTATTGGGATCCACATGGAGGCTGTGGTGCTAGAAGGGACCTGCCACATGGTTAAATGTTCACCTGGGGAGATAAAGGACCTGCAAGAGCACAGGGCAAAGTTATTCCGCTGGGGGCAGGTACCAGCATTGCTTGCTGCTTCCCTGGGCTGCAGGATGGCAGAGCTCAAGTGGGTTCTCAGTTCCATCACAGCCTCAGTGAAAAAAGCTACAGATTGTTTGGTGATGCGAGGGGTCAACAAAGCCTGGCTTGTCCTCACTTCAACACAGCGCACTGATCTGAGTAAAGCTGTAGTGATAGAGAAATCAATCAGACATGCTGCTTCGCCAAAGATGGGGACCCCCCCAGCTAAAGCTGCCCTCAGCAGGTAGGGGATCAACTACTAGACCTGCCAGTTTCCTGAAGCTGGGCACAGACCGTTCTCATCTGTGGAGTCAAGGCTCCTAAGTGATATCCCCTGGGAACTGAAATGCAAGTCAGTTCCATGCACAAGCTTAAGTGTTGCTTATCTCTGAACTGTTACTGCAAAGACTTTTTCATACATCAGCTGGATTCCAGCATCTTTACATGCATTCCTTCAGGAGGCTTATCCAGGTCTGTAGCTCACTGCTCCCACCCTGGGTCACAGGGTATGAGGGCTGTCTCCATCTGCTCAGAGCTGATGCTTACAGAAGGTTCACCTTCTCATAATTTGCAAACCAGTTACAGACCTGAGCTGGCTGCAGGTTCATGTCCTGAGCCAATCCCTCTTGCAAACTCAGGTGCAGGGAGGGAGCAGGGGAAGAAGAACAAGTTAATCCGAATAATCAGGCCTTTCCCTTCAGTTCCAAAGGCAGTGAGGCAAAGGAGCTTTCAGACCCACCAGAGACATTTGTTCACTCAGTCTCCAATAAGTCTGTGTGGATTCCATTAAGGAGACTGATTTATAAACTCAAAAACAGTTGGCAGAAAACAGATTTCACCCTGCTCCCCAAGGTAATTTGTTTGCTAAACGAACCATTTACTGTTATTTTATACGGCTATATTTAAACACGCAGCATTCTGCATGAAACCTCAACGCATGCTCTTTGCACAGAATGACAGCTTCACATCACCAACATAATGCTAATGGCACAAACACTAATGCACTTACCACATTAAGGAGTTCCCACAAACCCTGAGCAGTGTAAGCATCTGTATCGCATTCACAGAAAAACATCTGCTGTATTAAACTACATAAACTGAATTATGAGATAGCATAAATGAAGAATGTAGTTGGAAATTCAGGCACAAGTCACTGTCATATCCTGACCTTTTAGGACTTAACAGCACAACTTCACTATGCTCTCAATTCTGTTTTGTTGTCGTCAGTGATGTTGTAGGTTTTTTATTTGTTGTTTAAATGAAATTTAGAAAGGTGTTCCTGCTTTGTGAAAAGAAACAAGCCATCTTCACACTGCAGAGCTCTTCTCCAGGCCATCCCATCTTACTTGAGAAGGGTATGGGAAAAACCGAGCACCAGGGAGGCAGACTAAGACTGAAGCTTTTACCTTGCAAAACAGTAGCACACAAGGGTTACTGAAATAATTCACAAGTCACTTTCATTACAAGTTTGTCTGTGTCCAGATAAGGTAGATCCATGCTTACATCAGTCTTTTTTTCCCCCCAAATGCTGAGTTTAATGTGATAAATCAGTATAAAATATGTTCTAGTGAGGAAAATGCAACTGCTAACAGCCTACAACCCAATCAAGTCAGAACTGTTTATCACCATAATACAGCCCTTTGAGTGAAGGCTATTTCCCTGCCCATGTTCAATCAGTACAAAGTGAGACCTGTTAAAGGCCCAACAAAGAACTTACCTTCCCTTCATCTTTTTGTTCAGTGCAAGTAAAATTACTTAGCATAATTTTTCTTCTTTTTTTAAATTTATTTATTTTAAGGAAACTTTCAGGGAAAGATCAAATGTGGGGAATCCCAGCCCCACGAGGGCTTCTGAGAACAGATCTGTAATGAGATCAGTTGTAGATCACCGATCACAGAACACTTTCTCTGTGACAAAGGCACCTGACTGGAAGGAGCACGTCCCCACCCATTGTTTCTTGCTTGGTTTTGTTGTCACCTCTGCAGCAAAGCTGCTCAGCTGCTGGTGTACTTCGTCCGAATACTTCCTATTCTTCACACCTTTGGGAAAAAGGGAAGGAGGTGGAGGATTCCTGTGCGCACGAGAGACAGAAATAAGGATTCACGTGTACAACAGAACACAAGATCAAGACGGACTCCAAAAGAGTCATTCACATTCAAGCAAAGTTTTCTTACATTGCCATATGGGGTCAAATCACCAAGAAGAACCTAGCGCCAAGAAGCAGCCATCCTGAGATGTGAGAAGAGCCACTGAGCCTCCATTCCCCACACCTAATTACAATAGAGAAACAACCTTGCTTCCCCCACACCTTGGTACCTCTCCCTGCAGCAAAATTTCTGCACTGGTGTCAGAAAATCTCTGTGTTGTTTCTCCATAAGCCTCCAGTACTGAATCACATGCCAAAGCTGCATCAGCTCCTCCTCCTCTGCCCTGCCACACTGAATGGAAATAGTATGCTATGGAGCCCTGTCGCAGCAGTCACACCTCCTAGAGTTACACTTCTCCCCTTGGCTGAGTGCAGCAGTACCTGCCTGCAGCATGGGCCTTTGTTTCAGGTCAACCACTGCACACGCATCAGCTTCCACTACACCAGCAGGAAATGCTTCACACCCTGCAGTTTGTTCTAACCCTCCCTAACAATTTAAACCCCTGTTTTTGTCTCCACGAAGCAAAGAACACATCCCTACCTCCAGGAGCACACAGGCTGTGTCATGCTGTCCCTTACGGGCCCCATGGGCTCGGCACACTGTGAGCATTCCTCCCCTCCCTCCCCTCGCCCCGGCACTTGTTCTGCCAGAGTCTGCACACACAGCCCCTTCACAGTAAGGCTGTAGGAGAATGGATGATGAATTACTGTTAGAGCAGAGTATTTTAAGATATTAATGGGGACCAGGCATGCACTATTAACTTTAACACACTTAAATGAACTGAATGAGCATGCAGCTCAAATCCATCCTTTCTAGATGGGTCCCACCTAGTAACAGGTGAGTGGTTCCAACCAGACAACAGAACCACAGAATCGCTTGAGGGTGAAGGGACCCCCAAAGGCCCACGAGGTCCCACTGCCTGCAGTGCACAGGGCCACCCACAGCTCCATCAGTGCTCACAGCCCCGTGCCCTGACCTTGGGTGTCTGCAGGGATGGGGCATCCACCACTTATCTGGGCACCCTGTGCCAGTGCCTCACCACCCTTAGTGTAAACAGCTTCTTCCTTATATCCAAGATAAACCTCCTGTCTTTTAGTTTGAAATCATTTCCCTTTGTCCTATCACACAGACCCTAAAGGGTCCGTCACTTCTTTCTTATAGACCCCCTTTAGATACTGAAGGGCCGCTCTCAGCTCTCCCCGCAGCCTTCTTCTCCGCAGGCTGCACAGCCCCAGCTCTCAGCCTGTCCTCGCAGGGAGGTGTTCCATCCCTTGGAGCACTTTTGTGGCCCTCCTCTGGAGGGACTCCAACAGGTCCATGTCTCTCCTGTGCCAAGGACTCCACATCTGGACACAGCACTCCAGGTGAGTTCTCACAGCACTGAGTAGAGCTTAGGGAACAAACAGCTTTCGGGACAGAACTGCAGAATCAGCTCTGAGCAGCAGTGAGGTGTCAGCCCTCCACCGTGCTCCATGCAGCGAACACAGAGAACAGCAACCACCACCCGCATAGGGTCCTGCACCCACCCCACCCCACGCCCACTTCCCCCACTCACTGCGTGCTGCCTTCCTCTGCAAAGACAATGACTGCATACTGCAGGCACCTCCATTTCGCTGCGTACAGACTTATCCTAACAATCTGACTCCTCCCAGCAGCAGCTTCATGTAGTCAGTTGCTCCTGAGTTCTCTGCACTGTGGATGCTGGCCCAGAAGGGCAGTGACAGGTTGCACGCTCCCGCTGTGTGCCACTGCTCTGCCTGCTGGGCTGAGACAAAGCCCTGCGCTGGGCTCTGACCATGCTGCACATCAGCAGCAGTTATCTCCTCCAGTGACGTTCTCCTTTACTCCCTGTTTCTGTATTGCTGTCTGGAGTTAAAACAAAACATCAGGTCACTCAATTTTGGGCATTTTTTTTTTGACTTATTTACACGTATGAAATTTAACAGACATCTCTCACATTTTATCATACATATTCACACAGCCAGGTGCACCTCAAAAGAAAAGAGAGGGGCTGCTGCCTGCCATGGCAGGCAAACAGCACCGACCACTTCCAGCGTCCATTAGCCACCACCACCACTCTGTGCTGAACAGAGCTGCCCCTGAAGACCATCTGCACTTTCCTTGCTCTGCCTCTGCTCTAACTGAAGTTTTGGCAACGCAGGACTGCAGCAACTCGATACCAAGCAGAGGTCAGGTGACAGGTATGGGCAAGCCAAGAGCTCAGGTTCTCTTTCCAAGGGCTTCATCAAATTCTGTTGAATATCAACAGCAATACTGATCAGGTCCCCTTGGAGCCATAGGATGAAACCACCAGAGGGGCTCTTTTCCAGTTATTCTCTCCCTCTGCTTCCCTGCCACAAGGTAAAGCTTTCTCCTTAAGAGATAAAGCCCTATCTCACGGAGCACTGGCATGCATCTTATCCAAGCAGTCGGCCCAGAAGAGCACGAGCCGGCTGTCTTTGTTCCAGCAGAAGTCTGTGAAGTCTTTCAGCAGCCGATCTGCAAACTTCTCATCCCCAGTGGCGCTGGACCGCCATGTTTTTGTCAGCATGGTGTTGTAGGCCCAGTTGTAACCAATGCGCTCTTCACAGAACATGTTCTGGTTGGTGGAGCTGGTGGAGTTGCGCCGGCGTCGCTGCTGCCCACAAGAAAATTTCCGCTTGGAATATGGCAGCTGCAAGAACACTGTCCCTGAGGGAAACAGACAGGGCTTTAGCCTCAGGCAGACCTAAGTCCCTATAACTATTAGCTGACTTACTGAGCTTCCTTTAATTGCCTTCTAGCAAGATCAAACAGAATATCCTTTGCCTCCTTTGCTTTTACACACTACTTCTTCCTGCAAATTACAGAACTGGGAAAGAGCACTTAGTCTTGCCTTCCTCTTGGTAGAAGGGAACGAAGCAGAAGTGTAGGCCCTGATCCATCTTCCTAACCTTACATCCATTTCCATTCACTTTTGCAGTCTTCCTAAAGCTCTCTTCCTGTCACTGCCTTCACATCTCAGCAGCCCTTTTGAACACATTATTTCACTGTAATATGCCACGCACGGAGCTTAGTTAAAAGTGCTGATAGAATTAACATTTATGAAGTGGATCCTAAATACTTGATCCATCTCCCACACAGTGCATACAGGTAGAGAAGCATCTCTAACTGACCTTATGCCTGGGATCACAGCACTGACTTCTCCCAGTTCCTTTCCCTCCTAGCTGCTAGATACACATTTGTTTATACTGCACCTGGAATAAGCTCTGCCTTATTTCTTATAATTTCTCCATCTCCTGGAAATAAAAAGTTTCAGAGACACTATAAAGCAAGATTTCAAACCAGTGCCATTCATTAGCAGCAACAGTTTGTGCTTCTCATACCATCTTGCCAGTTTTCTGGTTTGTGTTGGCTGATGCAGTTACTCATCATCCGACTAGGGACATAATGAGGACAAACGTCACTGACAAAACACAAAAGTGCATGGCAAATGGTTCTTCTGTTTATGATAGCCTCCTCCTCGCCTCCTCTGCCTGCCAAGTATTGCTCACCTGTGACGTGGATGTACTGAGGCTTGTTCTCAGCTGGAAAGTTGAATGCAGAGGCCGAGTATTTATCCTGCACAAATCCGAATCTGGAGAAACAAACACCAAGGGAATAAAAAACTAACAAGAGCCACTCCAGCTACAATTCCATCAGCCCAAGGCAGAGGGACAAAGGAAAATCTTCCCCTATCACAAAGGCTTCCTTTTTCTATGGTCTGAAGACAAAGGGGTAAGGGACACAGTTGAGTTTCTCCAAACGTTCTCTGCTCTTGCAAGGTACAGTGTGAAACACTGCAGCTCCACAAAGATCTTTGTCCTAACCCCTGTGGGAACAAGGGCCTGTAGATCAGTTTGGGAGAACATCGAGCAGTATCTGTCTAAATAAAGTAACTGCAAGCAAAGGAGGTGAGAGCAATAGTCAAGACAGGCATTACTTGGGCACATCTCAAGCTGTAACATGATTTTGTTCATGCTGGGCAACATTTCACATGGAACTTTGGGCAGCTCACCTTCTTTCTACGCTAATGAAAGCGTATTTCTGAGATCAAGTCCATTCCAAAAGGCAGTCTCTCTACCATGAAAAAGACCCTGCCAGCAGCACTGTGAAACAAGCTGGCAGTTCAAGCACCCAGAAGTAAAGAAAGTTTACAGCAATTCCTTCTTAAGTGGGCCCAACCTGCTGTGTACAGTTCATATCCCAGTCCTCTGCTTGTTGTTAATCATTGGTTGCCATCCAGATCAAGAATACGCTTAGTACACATGAAGGAAATAACTGTCCCTACTCATAGAGAAATGTATTTGCAGTTTGTCTTCCTCTAATTTAGTGCAACAGCACTTTCCAAAGCCAGTGCCCTCCCATGACAAGAGCATGGTCTGCCAGTGACAGGATGAAACACTATCCACCGGCCCCTTGCACCCACAGGGGCACTTCCAGACATTCTAGTTATGTTTTAATCTCAACACTGGCAAGCAGACAGCAGAGAGGCAGACTGTACAGAACTCAAGTCACACAGAGGTGGCTGTTCAGCACAGGTCTTCATCCTACATTATCCAAGGAGGTGTGAACCTTTCAGTCATTCTGCTCTGTACATACCTGTATGCTATTGCTTCCTGCAGGAGATGCATACGGTCCCAGTATGTTTCTGGTTCAAAGCCTGAAGCAAACAAAAAGGTTATCTAGTAAAGCCACTTCCTTTCCTTCTCTTCAGCTTTCCTCAGAACACCTCTGCGCACTTTGGTTTTTCTAGCAACTTCTTTTAATCCCACTGTTTTCTGTCAGCTGTCCCCTGAATGCCAGCTTATTAGAGATATGCCTTGTATATATCAGTAGCAGATTTACCCCTGAATTTAGCTTTTGTATTGCCAGAGATGAAGGAAAGGATCATAACAGGGTGTGTGGGAGGGGACAAAGAGGAGCGTGGGCTGAAAACACAGTGTACCACACAGTGCTCTGAGAATACTTGAAGAAAGAGAGGCTACAGTGACATTACAGCAGATGGATTTGTCACTGACTGTTTCACATTTACACCTGGACACTGAGCTATAAAAATAAAGAAATAAAGAATTAATGAAAATAAATAAAATGCTCATCTTCGCTTTTTTTTTTTTTAAAGAGCCTTTTACTGATTGCCCCCCTCACAATGCAGTGTTGCCTCTCTGTATGGGGACAGAGCGCTCTGATCTTTGAGCTTCCACCCAAGATTTGCCACAACAGCATCACACGGAAGGGTGAGGTCACATTACAGAAAAGGAGACTGCAGTTCTGAGCTCCTAATCTCATGTGCAAACACTCTTACCATGAATGTAACCATGGCAACTATAAAGAGGGTTGTGAAAGCCTGATCTCACTGAGGAGGGGAATAAACAAATGCAGGATACAGATTTAGAGAAGCTCTGGGCAGGGTCTACCAGCAAAAAGGACTTCTACTGTGAAACATCACAACAAACACAGTAACTAGTTGAGATAGGCTCAGTGAGGGTACACAACATTATGGCAGCAGAGATCCCTGGAGAGACAACCCTTCCTGTGCCCTGGAACCTCCTGCTGCCAGCTGCAAGCACTGTCCGTGCTGATCAGGCTGCCAGCTCTGCTTCCTCTGAGCGTGACTTTCCTGAGAGTGGCTGCTGAAACCCAAAACCAGGCCCTTCCTCCAGCTAACGCGCATCTGGTTAACGAGGGTCTGCCAGGAGGGACCTACTTGCAGGAAAAAATATCAAGGGGTAGAACAGAGACAAAGGAACAAGCATTCCTTACCATCAAACAAGTGCTCGCTACCCTCCTTCAGCAGGCAGCTAACGTTGAGTGGGATGAACAGCTGGGCTCGAAGTGGGTCTCCGTACAAGTAGCTGGGCAACGCAAAGGGGCCTTCCAGGACTGGAACCAGCAGGAATCCACAGGATGTGGCTTTTCGATGCCAACCTTGAACCTGAGAAAAAGACTGAAGCAGTGAATCATACGACATATGTTGCAGGGCACTTAGGTGCATAGGAGCAACTAATTCCCCAAGAATAGATCAGACAACTCAATCCTCCACAGGCGCAGCTCGCTTTGTATGGCAGGCACACAAGCATCCCTGTAAGCAAAGCAGTACAAGCACAAGGCTTTACTTTAAGTGCCACATCAATCAGAAAGCACTTTAAAATAGGACATTTTTCAGGAACTGATTCAGCCTACTTATCATCAGTGGCTAAGCACTGCTGCTTTACTGGAACAGTGCAATAGATTTTAAATAGAAGCGAAAACAATCACCTCGTGCTCTTCGGCCAGGTTGGGAGAAACCTGGCACGAACAGTTTGAGTTCTGAAGAAGGTTAAAAAAAGAGAAAACAAAATCTAAACATTAAAAAAAATGACATATACTGCTTGCCTTTGCAATTCAAAGTGTTTTCAGGAAGTTTTAGAGAACTAAAAAGCACTGCTGAACAGGAAGATCACAGTGCCCACAAAAGCCTTGTCACAAAAGCAATTCCATTGAATTTTAATTTTTTAAGGTTTGGGTCGAGAAGGAATGGAATGCAAAACAGATTCCTTTCCAAAGGCTCAGTTCAAGGCCTAAGGTTCGCTCAAGTGGGACTTAAATACCACCTCCACCTGTACTGACCTCTGCACAGCACAAATGAAGCCCTCTAAAAGCAGCACGCTGTCCTGCAGACATAATGACTATGGACAGCATGACAAATGCTGACCAGATGCAGCAATGCTAATGACCATCAGTAAAATTACCTACAGAAAAGGCAGCAGATCCAACTCTCCATGTCTCCCCTAATACTTTCCATCAGCTTCACATGACAGACACGTCCCCTGCAGTATGAGGGATAGGAAGGCCAGAAGGGCATCGCTGTGGCTACCTAGTACACAGGGACTCTTACCATCTCAAAAAGAACAGCTGCAGTCACCGCCATCCAGTGTAACTTGATTTCAAAGGCAGCATTCAAGGAGAAATTGCCATGATAATAACAACTGCACCACTCCAGACGGTCCGTGCGGTTATTCACATCCACGTCAAGCGTCACTGTCCGTTGCTCAGGCACCGTGGCAGCTACGCAGCCAGGGAACAGGGGTACATTTAAAAGATGTACTCAAGAGGAGGGAAGTTGGATAAAAAAGAAAAAAAGAAAAAACCAAGACAAACAAGCTACTTGAAATGAATTTGTCCTCCCACTCCTCCCCAAATGTTTTTTGGATTGCAGAATAGCCCTGGAATGCTGCTCATACAGATCAAAAAAGAAAAAAAAAAATTGAAGTATTGCTTAAATGAGGGGTCTGTGTCATAGAATTACCTTCCCAAGAAGTGAAAAGACATTTCAGTTTCAATAAAGATACATAAACCACGAGTCAAGAAGCTCATCAATAAGCAACTGGTGGCATCAGAGAAAACAGCGAGGCAGCACCATGTCCTTCACAGCCACAGTTTGCTTTTAGTACCTCTATGAGACCCCTCCAGAAATCACAACACGGTGCTGCTGCACAGGGCAGGAGCATTCCAAGACTTTCTAGAGCTAAAGGAGATTAGAAATTAAACTTCATGTATCTTTAACCCCACATCAATATCCCACGTTACCACACTGCTAGAAGTGCATGTACAGTTGTTTTTGTGAAAGCAAGAAAAGTCAGCCAAGACTCATGCAGCAGCGCTGGCGTCACTGCAATACTCCATGCTGCTTTGCAGCAAATGCTGGAACAGTGCCCAAGATCCATCTCCCCCTGTGCCCTACAGCCCAGCATCCCAGTGAAAGAAAATCTCAGGTATCAAGTAAAAGAGGAACGGAAACAAAGAAAGTGGAAGTGAGCTGTATGGTGTCATAAGGGGACCGCAAGGTCAAGGACAGGAACCAGATCACCTGAGTTTCAGTCCGAAGTTCTGCTATGAATCACTCTTGTCAGTTTCAACTTTTCTTGGCGCAAGAGGATTATTTCACATTTCTATAAAGTTAAATACTGACAGAAACTAAGGGCTGCAAAACTACTGTTGAAAAACTTTTGCTTTTTTCTTTTGAACTGATACACAAGGGATGCATACTGCTATTTCTTGCTCAAGTAGAGGCGCACAGGCACTCTTTTATGTGGTCAACTTTTAAGTGACCCCATCATTTAATGACATAATGGCACTAGAAAATGGTTGAAGTTCATCCTGAAGGTAGACGCGACAATTCCCACCTGCACTTCTACTGCAAGTTGGCTGGATGCAGTTTTCAAGGTTAAAAGCAAATCTTTTATATTGCCATTACTGCAGCTTAGGAACAGATTTAAAAAAAAAAAAAAGGAAAAATGGAAGAACATCATCCAGTTTTGTTTTGTAAATAAAACACACGTTTGTCTTTGGGAAAGATGTCATTTCTGAGTTGGTCTGCTATAGTCAGACAGACCAGCATCTTGGGATTCCCGTTTTCTTGCTCCTTTTCAGTGGATTATCAATGTGAATTAGAAGATTACAGTGTCAGTTTTGTAACGAAGTATGAATCCCATTCTGAGATGTTGGAAAGCAAATCCCAAAAGCTATAAAGTGAAAGCAGCTTAGCTGGGCAGATGCCAGTCGTTAGCTAAGATGTCAGTTGTAACACTACAGTCCAGCACGCCTGAACCAGCACACCGTGAAGAATGAGCTCCCTGCTCCCTTAGGCTGTTCCTTTTTCCAGACAATACAACCTCCCCATTAGGGCTGGAGTCAGCCTCTCCACCTTGCCTGCAGCTGTAATTCACAGGCAAAGCAACAGGAAGGCAGTCCAACCAGGTGAGCTAATCACAAGGACCTTACGAGCAGATGTGAAATATCTACGTCACTCTGAATTTAGAAGCTTCAGATTAAAACCAGTTTAATTTAGATAGAATAAACACCCTGGCTTCCATAGACCCAACTTAAAGAGAACTCACCTGCTTCCCAATTGACTTGTACTAGCAAGTATTTAACTAATGATTTATCGAGTACGTCGGAGAGGAGCAGGCAGGTTATTCTCCAGTCGCAGACTACACTACGTACACGACTACAATGGCTAGTGCATGCATTGCTATAAATTGAAAGGGACGAGATTAAGTGTGTCACAGGTCAGACTTCCACGGGGAAGGGAAAGGGGACAATCACTGGGCAATAACAGGGGAACTGGGAGGGAAGAAGATTTTAGAGATCCATGGAGCTTGTTCCAGAGCTCCCAATGCTTGCATGCAATTTCATACCACAGCCTGACATTTAGGGAAGGTGGGGAGGGGAAGAAACAAAAACCACAACCAAATCAAAGCCAAGAGAGGAACAAATGAAGTCACGTGGACCAGAGGTCATCTGGGTTTAGTAAAGCTCCTTGCCTCACATGAGCTGGTAAAGTTTTTTGGGAAGTCTGTTTAGAAGAGGGACAGCAAATAACATCGGTTAAAACAGTTCCTTGGTAGGGAAAAAGCTCCACGCTGGATTTTCCTCCAGGACACTGTCATTTCTTGAACTGTGTGAGCAATCCGGAGGTATTTTTCATTATTCCAAGGGCTGCAAGTTAGTTAAATAGCAGAATGGACATAATCACAACTGAAATGCACGTTACACAGGTGTATACTCCAACACACATTGCGAGAATACATCAGCTGGTTCTTTGCCCACTTCCCCAGGTGCAGGCTCAATTTTCTAGTCTCAATTTTCTCGTCTCACAAAGGAAGACAGACATAGAAAAGTGAAGTGGTTTTTTGGCCTCAGTAGTGAGTAAGAGATCAAAGGAGGAACACGATCCAGCCCATGCTCCTCCGGCCTCCACAATGCTCCCACACCAGCCTACGTTCAGGCTTCGGTTCTGGCAAATCCTTGAGCTAATGAGGTTGGATACTGGCCAAGGCAACAGATTTATCGTGTGACAAGGAAAAATATCCAACATATGTTGGCTTCAGGGAATTAACCATTAGTTCAGACTTGCATCCTTAACACTTTCCCACTTCTGATGCTGCCCCTCTTCCAACAAGGCTTTCAGAAATACACAAGGATGACTGTAACTTCAGATTTAAGAGACTACAAAAGCAATAAGAAGCTTCTCTTCAGAAAGAGAAATATACAAAACAGCAGAATTTTCTTTTTATCTCTAACTGAGATAGGCTTTCGAAAGATATATCTAATAAATCTGAAGCTACAATTCCACAGCCATGATTTTTCTGGTAATTTTAAACAGGGAAAGAGGAACAAAAGCGAGTGACTCAGGCTGGCCTGGAAATAAGGAGATGACAAAGCAACAAAGTCAAACATGCAACCAGCATGTTTCACGGGCTGTTAGTGGCAGCATTATACTTCACACATTACAAAATTTCAGCTATTATAACGGTATCTCATTCAGCAGCATTATTATCTATGATATGCAAGTCCTGCTGCTTCCACATTGCAGAGATAATTTGTAGCCGGGCCTCCCAGGCTTTAATGTAAGGAGTCCCTCTATAAAACAATTCAGATTAGCCAAGAAGCCTCAAGCACAACATCACAGAAAGCTTCTCTAACTCATCTGGATCTGACTGGGACTTTTGCCACTGAGAAGCAATTCAGCATGTCATTTTAGGCACAATTTGGTTGCTTTGCTGTTTCACAACTTATCCATCACAAATTGAAGAGAGTTTCCTGGATCCACAAAAAGACAGGTTAGCGTTTTCCTTTTTAAGTTCTAGAGGATGACATGGTGGAGAGGTTCTGTAACACAGAACTTTTCTCATGATACTTTGTTTTAAAAGCAATTCTAGTACTCAGAAGCAAAAGTTGTCCTGCTCAGCCAGTGAAACACACATCAGACACACGAGTTTACCTGCAAGACACATGTAAGGCCAGCATGAAATTTGCAGCTTTATTGCTGGTCCACGTGAGATCATACCCTTGGCTGGCTGCTCTTCCCCCTTCAAAACTATCCCCTTGAACTTCCCCAGCTGTCACCTGTGCTGTGCATCTACCTAATAGTGCAGCTGCCTGGCTCCGTCCTCCGAAACTGCGGCTAAAGGAACTGTGCCTACTTGCATAGGAGGCTGGGCGGCTGGGCAGCCAGGGCAGGAAAAACGCGGGGATTTCCGAGTGCAGGAGCTCTTCTGCCACAAACGCCACCTCAAACCATTTCCTCTGGAAGGCGGAGAAGTCATCCATAGCAGCCGTGTGCCACATGGCAGGCTGCTGCATGCCCACTGAACAAAAAGCAAGGGGAAGGACAGATGACCATCAGAAACAAGTGCTCAGGATAAGGAAAGAGAAGTAGTTCTTTCTAAAAACGGGTAAGGAAAAAAAAATATTAGGTCACGTTGTCTGCAGGATTTTTTTTTTTCTTTTTAGATAACATTCCCAAAGTCTAAATTTCCTTGATTATCTTCAGAGCAGTGTTTTTAGTTGCTCCCAAAGCACATTTCTGCTGCAACACCCGTAAGAATCAAACACAGCTAGCAATTATGCAAAGGAATAATGAGGAATGCCTTGTAAGCAATTCTGACCTCGGTCAGGTTCTTTGTCCACAACAATCTTGTAAAAATAAAAGCCATAAATAAAGGTTCGTAAAGCCTCTCCGGATGCATGGACAATCAGCTGCTCTTCTAGCATTTTCTGAACAAAAGAAAATAGAACAAAATAACACAGTGGGAAAGGAGAAGTCATTCTTTAGTTACGCAAAGGGTTGCTAAAGAACAGTTGGAAATCAGTTTTTTCCCTGACATCTTTTTGTCCAGATATGTGTCCATGGAGAACACCAGCAATGTTACCTCTCGATATTCAGTGAAGGAAGCAAGTCCTTATCTTCTGGAGAAATCGCATTTCACCTTCCCACAGATGTCTGCCTTCCTCCCTTACCATGCTCTGGATTTACAGATGGATTTATAGGGAGGTGAGAGGTCAGAAACCTTCTAGGTTCTCCATTAATTGCTATGGTATCTCAGTAGAGGAATGAACTCCAAAGCATTTCCAGCCATCTGCCCACAGTTCAATATGGAAGACAGATTCATGAACACAACCAGTGTATCTTGTGCATAAGCACATATACTTCAGCATTCATAAGAGAGAGGACATTTGCTGTTTGTATCTGATCAATATACAAACAACTTCATTAACCAAACTAGTTACTACAAGAAAAAAGCCAGCACACTGTAGTGCTTCGTGGTTCTAACACAAAGGAGAGTTCATGGTAACTAGTAGCTCATTGGAGATTTATGCAGAACTATTACTACCTATAGGAGTGGTAAAATAATATATATTACTACTGAAGAAATTCAAACTTTTTGAGATAAAATGATTATTTGCTGAGCTATAAATGAAGTAGCACTAGGGAATGCATATTTTTTGTAATTTCCATCACCAACTAGCATCTATCATCTCAGAGGTGCAGAAAATGTTGGTAGAAGTTATTTTCAGTAGTGCCTTCATGACCTCATATTCTGTTGAACGTATTTTTCAACATCTATGAAGAGTAGGATTTTAATAAGAAACAGGAATTACTGCTATGCTTTCCTCCACAGTTTTACTGTCTTCATAGAGTGGGCCATTTTTGGCCCTTTCTACTCCCTTGGACAGCTCCCTTACCTGCATTATGTCAATCGCCATGGCTTGGGTTTGCACCCCTTCCACATTATTCACCAGCCAGTGCACAACTTCTGCACTGATGAAACAGTATGGAGAGAGGCCCTTCTGTTCAGAGAGCAGCTGGATTCCTGTGCTGAAACATAGCAAGTCAAACACGTTAGCATGGCCTGCTCAACAATTCTTTTAAATTACTAAGACAAAAATCACTGTTGGGGAAACAACAAAAAAAAAAGAGTTGAAGATTGGAGGCATCGTGCACCTATTGTCTTCTAAGTGGCACACTGTTAGTTTTGGATGATGAGACAGCTGAAATTGACAGCACTTCAGTGTTACTCTTACTGAGAATTCCTGCTTTGGCGGGACGGGAATTCTAGTAATTGATATCTCTATGCAGGACTGGTACCTCAATGTCTGTAAAGTTCCTCGCTACAGAGATTGGAACTGAGTAACAAAAAAGAAGCTGGAAAAACTTCCAGATCTGACAGGAGCTCTCCTGTGAGAGGCTCCATACCCCACATCCTCTAACAAAACTTCAAGACAGATGTTAAGCACATTTGGTTTAAACACTTACGTAGGATGCTTCATGGCTTCGAGAATCTCCATCAAGGTGGAGGAGGAAGTCAGAGAGCTCACTGAGCACTGCTGAGAGCTGGGAAGCAAACAGACGTATGCTCAAAAACCAGGGCAGCTGGCCAGATTTGTTCAAATATGAGCACTTAAGAAAAATACTCTCTCTTCTCTTCTGAACGATGACTTTGCCACATTTATTTCCTTTTTCACTTTAATATGGACAACTAGAGGCATTACACCCTTTTTCCCCCCCTGCAGCTGTCAGATCATTGCAACAGTGACCCAATTCACACACATGGGATGAAACCATAGGAGAGCAAATACTTTGAAGCTGGCTTTAAAAAAAAAATTAAAAAACTTTAATATACAACTGCAGGAAGCAGGTGCTAATACAGTTTATTTTTAAAGTTGCTTCCTCCCCGGTGTCTTGCCTCCAGGTCGGATCCTCTTGGATTTCTACAACCTACTCCACCCAACCAGGCCTGCAGGGCCCTCTTTGCTAAACAGACAGAAGACAGATGTCAGTGATGTCAGTTCAAAGCCTGGTCTTCTGCTAACAGATTTCAGACACGGAATGTCTTCATTTCTGGAAGAATGAAGCTCTTTTTGGGGGTGGAGCAATCAGGCCTTGGTTCATTTAATTCTGGAAAACTGGGTTGCGAGGCTTATTTTCTACTACTGCTCTTTCTGCACATGGATGTGCTGCAGAAAAGTCTTGTGACAATGCCTTCTAGTGCTGACAGACACAGCACATCTTGTTCTCAGGTTCCTGTTTAAGTGCCTATTCCGCAACACCTGAAAGGGTGTAGTGTGCAGAATTGCTGTGCTCCTCTTACCTGCCCTCTGCAGCACCAGCTGTGACATATCCTTGGTCTGCTGCGCTCTGGGAACTTCCCAAGCTCTGAGTGCTGCCCCTCTCAGCTGACTGCCCTGTGTTTATCAATGCACTGGCATCCAAGGTTCCAGGAACTGACTGATCTATAGAGACCTGCACAGCGTAAAGACACATTTATGAGATCTATGATGTAATCTTTCCCCCATTTCCTTTCTTCCCCTGCCCTTCCAACTTTCATCTCAGCTTAAGTTCGTTAATGACAAGTAGTAATATAAAGCTAGAACAAGCATACAGTGAAAGCATAAATGCAGCTTTTGTTACCAGTACAGAGCTGCTGACAAACAAAACTCCCTGTGCTGGCATTCCACAGTGACCCTCGTAAAGATGAGGATCACCAACCTATTGACAACTGTGTTGACAGAACCACTGACAAATTAGTAATCCCAGTCCCAACCTAACGTTTTCAATTTGAGTCAGTGTGATTACAAACATGCAGTGGACAGAACAGGAAACTTAGTCGCTACGAGAAAGTAGTAAGCAGTTAGAGAAAACAGTTTCAACTCTCAGACAAAAATATGCAGATGTACTACACAGAATTCAAGTTTCATAATGCACAAAATCAGTTCATCTTCCTTTCTTTCTTCGGGTAGTATCGGGAGGCTGGTTGGCACCCACCCACACCTGTGTCACTGAGACAACAAGAACATTTTCCTCCTGCAGGAATGCTTGCACTATTCCACGGTAGACTGAATAGTTCAAAAATTAACATAAAATCTTTTCAGAAAGAACATGAAAGATTCAGCAAAGTACAGGCTGTAACTGCCATCTGTCTTTAACACGTATTGCTCAGGAAAAACATTATATAAAGCTAGAAAGGTGGGGGAGAGGAATATGAACAGCAGAGTAACTTAGCAACTCAAGTTGGTGTAAATATGAGGGCTGATCTGCCATGATGAATCCACAGCACAAGCACAGCTAAAAATCACAAAGCTGGTAGTTTGACTTAGAGGTCTGACAGCGAGACCAGAATTCTATTTGTTTCCATTTCTTCCACCCCAAGGATCTCTCACGCTGCAATGGCAGGTGTCCCTCTCTGAGCAGCCAGAACAGTAAATGCTGACATGGATCTACAGTCCCCACACTCAGCTAAAACCATTCTCCCTTCTCAGAGCTTACTTCAACCAGCAGTATTTTGTACAGTTACACTGCATTATTGCTAACTCTTAACTGCTGTTAGGTGTACCAACAGCTTCTGTCAAAATGGCTCTTAAATCAAGATAAAACAGTACTTTCTGCCCTCAGTTATTTAAGAACACAAGGACGCAATTTGATTTGGATCTCTCCCAGTCAAAGATCAAACAAGAAATTTAGTTGAGAATGGGTTAAATAAGCTGTTGTCATTTTGTTTAGCAAGGGAAGTTGGAAAAGCAGTACTTGGTGAAACACAGAAAGAGAAGCTTCAGTAGTTGACAAGACAGTAATGCAAAGGACAGCAATGCAGGGCACATGAATATCCAAAGCACACCAAAAATACTGAATGGTAGAAGGAAAGAGTCACATCCTCCACCACTGGTCACTCTGTCCTTTTAACACTGTGCATCTCTCAGCAAGCAGATCTGGAAACTAGCCAAGTTGCAAGCTCAAGACAACCAATGCTCTCCATCGCCTCACTCCAAAAGCCAGAGATGACGAGACCCCATTCAAAACTAACCTGTGAGAAGAAGGTTGAAGCTGAGCGAGGGCTGCGAACAAAATCCATAAAGAAGGCCCCATCCTGAAGGCATCAGAGGAAGTAGGCCCATTAATGGCAACAGGAACAAGGAGATGAAGCAAATACAAGGTTGTGCAAGTACGAAAATGACCACAGAGAGAAAGTAAGAGGTGAATGTAAATCCCAAATAGATCTGGAACGTCAGGTGCAGCAGAATGCAGAGAATCAGGGGTTACACACATACCCTTGCTTTCTCTCTCTGTACCAAGATATTGCTCTTCCTCAGCACGGATGCTTTTCCAAAGTTTTGAAAACCACGCTGACCAGAAGCCAATTCAAAACTGTGGCCTTTCCTCCATGCTTTATAGGGGAAAGACTTGAGCTCTAGAGTAAGTGGGTTTTCATCCCAAATGCAAACTCAAATAGGGATACAGGAAATTGTAGAACCATGTGTAATGACACACATTCAAAGAAGGCCAGCTTTTTTCTGCTCTGTCAGTCGTTCAAATGATACAGAGGGAGAGGCAAAGAAGCTCTTTTCAGGAAGCATACTGCTCCTGTCAAATGCAGGTCTGGTACAGTGCAAAGAAAAGGGAAGAAAAATCCATCATGAAGATCTTCCAAACACTGTATTTAATGCTTCATGCAAAATCAAAACAGGCACTGCCTGTGCTATGCTCCCTGCCTACTAACCAACCCCGGATGAATGTATCCCCTGCTGCTATTCAAAGACACGTCAAGATTCTCTTATCATAAAAGACAATGCAGTGGAACTTGACTACATTTTCATTCTCTATTTGCAGTTCTTTATTCTGTTCCCTAGGTAAAATATTTTGCCTAGCTTGCAGTTAAGAGAATGCTTACTCTGGTACATACATATAAAACATTTTCTGGAAAGAATCAATGCCAGGGTTACATGGCTGGCAATTTACACAGCACAGACATAATGCCAGGCAATCTGTATCCATTCGGGCAAAGACTCAGCAAACAGATTCTTCAACAGACTAACTTACTGCATTAAATAACCATGTATTGCACAGTTAGTGGCTGAAGTGACCTGTCAGTTCTACTTTGAAACACAGAAGAGGTGGAACCATCGGCTCAGTTTTTATCTGGAACAACTCCAGTGCTAAACAGTATCTCAGGAAAAGATTTGCTCCCCTGGTTGCTGATAGAGCACACAGCTGTGACAATCTGTCAGTTCTTGGGCTGTAAGTCTCCAGGCAGCAAACAGACGTACCCGTGCTGATGAGCTCTAGCAGGTTTGTGTGTCCTGGACACACAAGGCACACACTGGCTGATGTTTCCAAGTGCCCACAAAGCTGCCAGACAAGGCTACCTGTCCACTGGAGCCCTTCTGACAAGCATGACCCACCAATTTGCAGACCCCATCTACTCTCCTCCATGTTCCTATGTCTAAATGTTTATATAAGAGGTTTCTAGAAGAGTGTGAAAGGCTTTCAACTGATAACACGCCCTCCCAGATTCTACACCTACCCTTCAAGAGAAGTGTTTGAATACAGTTACCTTTAAAACCACAGGAGACAGCATTTGCTCAATAGCTTTTGCTGATAGCAAAAGGTCTGCTACATAGCTTCTAGCACACTGATGCACCAGAACAGCCAGCCACTGCTAAGAAATACAGTTCTGTCTCTTTCCCTCTGCAATGCCTAACAACTTCACACACATTCTTCTGTGTCCCACGCGGAATTTTCACCAGTTTTAGTGGTAGAAAGAAAGATTTATCATTTCCATATTTAAAGAGGGAAGTTTGATGATGACAATTTTCCAAAATGACAGAAAAAAATGCAAGGCATAAATTAGCATCTGGAATTTCGTAAACATGCCACCAAAGTCAACTTCTGCACCTACTTTCTCCAAGCCAAGGATGACCTGCTGATCTCATCTGCTGTTTTAGAAACACTCTCATTTTACAACTAGGTGCCCACTAATACCAAGACTACAGTTACTCAACCATTTCAGACAGCAGTATCCCAGACTCCAGAATGCTGCAGTGCTTGTCCCTGGTGGTGACAGAGAAGGCTGAATATAGAAACATGGATACTAAAAGAAAATAGATGGTTAAGCATCTAGTTGGTTGATGGTGGGGGATTTGAGAACGTTTTCTTTGTAGTATTTCCAACTGTTGAACCTAGGTCACACTTTTAAGTGCGGTATCTCCATTCAGTTCCTTGTTACTCATGCTGAAAGACCTCCATTCCAGAATACAGAAAAATAATTATTTCTTGTTGGACTTGGAGGTGAGGTTCTGCCTCTCAGAGCACTCACAGGATAGCTGACAGGAAGGCTGAGGGGTACCACAGCCTCTTAAGGGCCTGAAGAAAGCAAGAAGATAGTCTTCTCCATCCTGGAGTCCAGTTAGTGCAGGAATGACATAAAACTCATGCTCCAGGAACACACCTTCTCCTTCAAACAGAAGCAAGTGACTGGAGTTCCAGCTATTAAAATTCCACTGAAGCTTCACACATAGTTTAATTCTGCTCTGTGAGACAGTCACCATGTAGGTGTAGATTGCACTGTACTATTTAATCTAAAATGAAACCCTGACTGAAATGAAGCGTGCTGCCAGAAAAGGAAATGGGCTAATTAACAAATACCACCATGTAAATTAGCAAAGCAAAGCTTTAGCAAATGCTGAGATAGCATCCCAGAGATTTCATCAGTGTGCAAGAATTAGAGGATGGTTGTGCCCCAAACTCTCCTTATGCCCTCACACACAAAGGCTTAAGGGCATCCCGGGTACAGGACCACTTGCTGAATTACAGAGTAAAACGTGGTGTGAGGTATCACGTTCTTAGAATAATAATTATTTGAGAAATTCTTAAGTAAAAATAGTAGCTAAAAAAAAGACTAAAAATGCTTTACCTTACGAGGGCTGTCCATGTAGGTGGGTGTGATAGCAATGCTCCCGCTCTCCGAAGGCTGCCCAGAGCTCTTCCCAGAAAGCATTGCTGCTTGCTGCTCCCCTAGACTCCTAAAACAAGGGCAGGAATTTAGAGCTTGTTCAAGTATTGTCAGCTTCTGCCTGAAGACAACTGTTGTGGAGTGGAACTACGGTATTTTCAGACATTTGCTTCTCCACACTCTGAAGCACAGAGCCAATCCAATGTCTTATAAGTACTTTATACTTTTTGCCTCACATAAACAAAATGGATTCTTGAACTTACTCAGATTTCTTACCATTACAACTATAAAAATCTCATATTTCTGACAGCAAAAGTATTACAAATTGTGTTTTCTGCATATCTGGTACAGGTATTCTGAATTTCTTTGAACCATTCTAGATCAGTACTGAAAAAGAACCTCAGAAGTTTCAGAGGCATTTCAGTAAGTGTCAACAGTGCAAATAAGATACTCTCTTTCGGCTACATTCATTACCCAATATTTATATTGAGCCTACCCTACAGATATGTGTATACTTATGCTCGTATAGATATAACTGGACTGGCAAATCAGCAGTGATGACACATCTGGCATGTGATGGATTACACTTCTAGAGTCTCCTTGTACCTTTCCAATCTCTTCATTCGAGAAGTATTACAGAAACATAATGAGAAGAAGTGCCAGGAAAAGCCCAGTACACTCCCAGCTCTGGCACAAGGTTAGTGGAGAAGCAAGATCCCACACCACCCCCTTTTTCAAGAGAAAATTCCCCCAGGCTGCCTTAGCCAGTCCAGGTGGAAGGTATGTATGAAAGATAACCCAGAGTTCTCAATACGGTCTAATTGTAGGACTCACTTCTGATTGGCTTCCATCTCCAGCAGAGCTGAGAGTGCTGAGGTTCCTTTCTTCCCAATGGGAGGCCCAGGCTGCTCCAGAGAGTGGGTGGGGAGCGGACCAGCAATCTGCAAGCCTTTCATGGCAGACCCTTTCTAACAAAGGAAAAAAGGAAGCACGCACCTGGTCAAGCTAGGCCTAACTAGTAAGCAAGAACACAGCATCTCATGCCAGCAGGGCTTCGTTAATCAAACTTTTAAAAGGGAGCTAAACAATAAGTAAATGAGAAATGGACCGGTCTGGTGTTCTGTATGGATGCTGTTGATAAAATAAAACATATATTGTTCTGGTAATAAGGTGGCTTTGCTCTGAAATAAAGCACCCCATTCTGCATGTGAATTTAAAGAGAATTTAATACACACTAACCAGTTTCTCACAATCTTCTTAAAGCTACTGTTTACCAGGTATTCACCTACATGGGTCTCTTTTCTCAATCCTTTTTCTAAGTCTGTAGCACACATCCGGCTCAGACAGAAGTTGCAGCCCTGCTCCCTCACACCTCTCTTCTCACCAACGATCCACACCACAAGCTGCAATGCATCCAGGCTGACCACAACCACAGCACAAAGCAATGTACACTTGCAAATAGGTGGCACCAGGCTTACGGTACGGGCAGAGCAGCTGGCCAAAGCACAGGAATGCTGCACAGAAGAGCTTGGCTTCTCACTGAGTGAGCTGACTGTCCTAATTCTGGTTCCAGCCACAGCAGTATGTGCAACCCCCTCCAGGCAAATTTAATTTATTTAATTAGTTGAGCGGCAGCGAGATGCTAATAAGACCACACTGCTTTACATTTGAAATAATATGTCATTCAGCATGGCACTGTGCTGTATGTACAGACAGACGCTCATTCGTGTGCTTGGGATTGTCTCAGCTATCTCTGCTAACGCTTCATTAGACTATGCAGATAAACTCAAAGGAAGGGAAAGAACTACAAGAGGTGCCTTCAGCTTCTCACCCAACTAGAAGCTGACTCACTCGAATCATTCGATCGGATCGATGGCGTCGACGGATGCGGTTCAAACCTTCCACAAAGCGAATGAAGCCATCCAGGAGCTGCCACTCCTCCTCATCAGAACGGGGCTTGTCTCCATACACATCACAGTGCACTTCCCCCTCCATAATACGTTTTGTGGCACTGATGCAGGCAGGCAGAAGGAGAAAGCGAGTCCTCCAAAATTTCAGTGATTCAATAAGGCTGAAGGAAGGAACACGGAAAACATGAAAGTTCAGCACAGCTTCCTATGAAGGATTTCACAGTAAGTAGATCTATCAGCTGTGAATTTCAGCAAGTATAGTAAGCATCTCATTGTGCTGCCTCTGTGTGATAGAAGGTAGACATGCAATGAAGTGGTCAGCAAAATGAATGCCACTGGAAGTATTCCAGCACATGGAACAGACCGTGAATGAGAAGAGAAACCAAGGCCATCTTCAGAATTCATTGTATTTACTGTAAATAGATATTTTCTTATCTCTAAAAGGTAGGCTACAAAGCCTTTTCCCCAAAAAAATAAGCTAAAGAAAAGGAATGTCTGTGGTACACTTCACAGCAGCAAGTGTTTTGGTTGAGACCTGAAAGGAAATAAGGATAGAGAAACACTGCTCTTGCTGAGAGAAGGTATCAAAAAAGCTACTGACACCAGTGAAGATATCCCACATCACTAACGAGAAGCTCCACTCTATGCAGTTTATAAGTGGAATACAGTAAAGCAAGGTCTAGGATTCGAGCAAGAATCCAACAGATTTAATGCTGAATGGGAGTTCTGAGTCAGATCCAGAAATGAGTACGAAGCCAAGTAAAGCACCTGCAGAGTACAAAAAGCCCCCATACTTCACTGCATCTGTAGCAAAGAAATAAAAGTTTCTGCTTGTGCTGAATTTTACTATCAAGATTTTGTATCAAAGATCAGATAACGCAACAGCAGCACTGAGTACAATTCCTACAGCAGTAAGAGCGGCCTGCAGCACACGAGTGAAAGCAGGCCAGCTACTCTCCCTAGCGTACTGAGCATTTGTAGGTTGAACTTATTTGAAGAAATTTTAGGTCAGAATGGAAAAGAGGAAATTAGGACGCAGAACAATCTGGATGGAAAAGGAGAGCTCACCTGAAATCCTCTGAGCCGGCAGAGCAGATATACTGATCCAAGTAATTCCACTTGTACTCTTCTAATCTCTCATGGGAAAATTCTACCCAGCAAGAGACAAATTCAGAGTCAGAGTGAGAGGGGCACAGGCTGTAAGTGTAGTTTATCTGAGCAGATTCATATGGATACCTAGAAAAAATACAACACCAACCTTAATCTTGGCATTATCAATAGCAGTGCTTCTCTTTCTTGTAAAGAGACACGTGGCTTCACAGTACATTCTTTCGAGTACAGGCAGCTGGAGAAGCATGTTCATCTGAACATTAACACGTTGCTCAACCAAAGAGATACTCACTTGGGCAGATACCGAGTCACAGTAATTATTTTGTCTTTTAATGTCACTTTGTGGAAAGTACGGCCCATGCTGAGCCAGTACTGATCTTCTTCCTCAGGTCGATTTCTTGAAACGAGGCCTAGTTGTAAAAATAAAAGCACACAACCTTGTAGCTTACTTCAATATCCAAAACTTTATCAACAAACTGTACCTATAGAAAAAGACTCCAGAGCCAGATTTCTGAACTCAGACAAACAAAGACATCTTTCACCTTTTTAAGGGACATCTGCAGAATGAGCCTTTTGTTCTTACAGTTTGTGAATGCATTTCTTCAGTTGTAATATAAGCAATACATACATCATCAATATAGGCTTTCTTTAGGCAGGACAACAAGGAAACAGGCAGCATGAAGTGCTGAGAAACTGGTGGCTACAATAGTAAAGCTGGGCTCCACTTTCCCTTCCTCTCTGTCCTTGATTTCTGGAACTAACCACTTAAACTCAATGTTACAAATCAGTGAAAAACAACTACATCTTTCTTCTGTGTATTCCCTGCTCTACAGACACTGCATCACTCTTGTCTGGAGAATATTCAGAAAGAAGTCTAAAGTCAAACAGTTAAGTCAGATTCTCTCAGCTGAATATGAGACTGTCTCATCCCAGTCCCAGTCCTTTGGAGTTTAACTAGGTTTAGCTGACACCTGGTTTCAGTTTAAGTTTTCAGCTTTCTTTCTCTGCTTGGGACCTTCACAGCTATTACAAAGTTGGAAAAATGCTGCTAGATTAACTTTCAGATATATAAATTTTGGAGGTTTCAGTCTGTCATCTAACAGATCTGCCTGCCTTGTAGTCACCACGTGAAATGTGTTTAAGCTACATTCACCCAAAGTACACTCAGGCCACATTAAATCTAGGTTCACCATCATGAAAACGAGGCCAGCTTCTTACTGCATTCCACAAATCCTGCGGCTGTTGCCTCATGGTGCAACTGAATTGTTTGTGCTGCCCCAAATCAGGCTCTCCCCAATGATTTTTTTCACATAGAAAAAAAGAAACCAACCCCAAACCACCACCATCAAAAAAGAAACTGAAATGCATACCAAAAAAAACCAACAATGGCTTCAATGAGTATCTATGCTTGATTCATGGAGGTTACTGGCATTGGCAGGAGGACAGAGAGACAAAAAGACTTCATTTTCAATTCAAAGTCACCCACCTCGACTGTAAAGGGGACTGCTGCTGAGCGGGGGTGGCACAGTTGTGGCTGGCTTCTGTGGTTTGGATTGCACAATAATTTGATAGCCTTGCATGAGACGCTGACAAATAAACTCCTCAAACACCTGCTGGGCTGTCATCTGCACTCCTTCCTCATCTCTCCTGAACACAAAGGTTAAGAAGGAGAGAAGAATAAGGAAGCTGACCACACACCCATTCTTAGCTCTGCGTTTCCTAATTGAGGACGTATTGCTACATTGGGCTCTGTGCAAATGAAGCACTCTGCCTGAGAAAGCAACCTGCAGAAACTGGAGAGGAAATGCACACCTTCTGTTTACAACAGGTGATGGTTAGCTGCCTGGCAATACTTATTACTCGTGTCTGTGAAAGCTGATTTTAAACCAGTAACAGACACAGAGTCCAAAAGATTTGCTTACAACAGGTAAAGATTTGCTTACAACTTCCAATAAATACACGATCATTTTTACAGCACTTTCCAGAGAATCTCAGTGCAGTTTGTACATGTCCAGCAGAACTCAGATCTGCTGATGGGCAGGCAATGCTCCACCCTTTCCCACAGCAGGAATTCAGGAACAGAGAGAGATTTAAAGGCAGCTCAAACACTGATCAGCAGCTGGGATGATGAGAGACTCAGCATCACTCTGCCGTGTTATTACAACTACTTCCTCTCTTGAACTTTGCCCTCTTGCTCTAAAGGGATATTTGTTCTTGGTCATTTTTGTTATTTTTTGAAGTAGAACTTTGTAAGCAAACCATTTCTAAAGAAGCATAGAATATAATACTGTCAGATGGCAACATCAGAAAAGGTGCAAAATCACCCCTAAAATGAGAAAAATCCAAGTATTTTGCTGCTCATTTTTCTCTTGTATAAACTGCAAAGCATTCCTCTCCTATCAACTGTGTCTGAAGCACCTCGGATTCAATGCCAAACACTTCACAGAAAAGGTGCTGGCCAAACCTGTCCATGTCAGCCTCTGGAAGGAGATCGTAGCAGCCCTCGGTGTAATCATTCTGCAGGCTCTGACGGTCAGGGAAGTAGTCCGTGGTAAGAGGGAGACATGCCGGAGTAGTGAGAGATTTCCAGTCCACTCCAACTGTACAACAGAAGCCTGGCACTACGGGGGGAGCAGACAGTGTCAGAACTGCCTCGTTGCATCATTGGGGGGAGACAATCGGGGCGTATATGGTCACCCATGGAAAAATTGGGTGCAGGAGGAGATGAAAGTGTGCGAAGAGGAGCGTTAGGGAGAACGAAGGACAAGGGTGAGGTGGCATAAAGACAACAGGAACAAAAAGGGGATGGAGTGGGGAGGGAAAAGGAAAGCAAGACGGGAAGAAGGGAGGGAGAGAAAGAGACAGTTTGTTAAACAATGCAGTGCCACGTGCTAATTCAATCCCATCATGCAAATGGCATTCAAAGTTAATGCATTTAATTTTCTGTTGATTGAAAGCTAAAGCCAAAATAGCCACTGCTTTGCCAAAATTACAGCAAGTCGGGTGCGTTTACAAATTATTAATACAACAGAAGAACATTCCAAGTCTGAGCAAGAAAATCAGACCAGCTTTGCATCCCAGATAACTGCAGAAGGAGCTGGGGAT
Source organism: Numida meleagris (assembly GCF_002078875.1). Taxonomy (NCBI): domain Eukaryota; kingdom Metazoa; phylum Chordata; class Aves; order Galliformes; family Numididae; genus Numida; species Numida meleagris. Next base: position 9,236,162 of record NC_034422.1, read on the forward strand.
GAGCAGAGAGAGAATGACAGACCAGCCTCCTTTTGGAATAGTACAGCAGCACAAAAGGGAGTATTTCTACAGTTACACAACAGAAGACAGATCCAGAGGGGTAGGAAGACCAGACAAATATTAACTTGGAAAGAATCTTTTCCCACACCCTCTTCTAGAGTTATGTTGCAGATTCAAGATTACAGAGATCTAAAACTAGACACTGAAAAGCAAAAGCTAACCAAACTATATCATCCGTTCATTAATGCACTACATTTTACCCTGCCTCGAGCCATATGTAACAAGGCACTTGGCCAACTGCTAGCTCTTCTCACAGAGGTCTTACAAAATTATTTTACTATAAAGACGTTTAGATTAATGGGCAGAACACTGCACAAGGAAATGACACAGGACTGCTATAAAGAAAGTGCTTTCTTGAGCAGTGACGTGCTTGTTTCTGTATTAGATGAAGGTGCACATTTCTCAGTAAACGATACCAAGTTCAGAAACTGACTGTACTACTTCTGCTTTATTTGGCTGATGCCAAGCAAGCTTTCCACACAGCAGAAAAGAGTTCAGCCACTTTAGGTTTTCATACAATAGCATCTGGCAAGAAAGGAATTTCAGATGTAAGGTGACAAATAGTTCATATATTCAGGGACGTGGAACTTCCATCAGTGAGACACAAAATAGGGAGATCCTGACAATTACCGTAGCACAAAATAAAACTACTGCCAAAAGGCAAGCAGGCTCCTCAAGTTTCTTGCCTGCTACCTCCTTATTTTTGTATACATTTCCCTCCCAGTCTTCACATTTATTTCAACTCTTTTCCAAACCTTCCTCCTGCTTACTTGGATCTGGAGAGTTAGAGACAGCATCTTCCGATGAATCCTTGTTCTGAGTTTTGAGGTTCATCCCTACAAGAAAGAAAAACACATGTTTTTACTTTTAAGAATATTACATGTCATGTCCTTTAAAGAGCTCAGGATTCTGTGCAGCAAAAAAAATATACCAAGGCAACTAACGAGGAGAAAACAAGTCGAACAAGAGTTCGATATCAAGCGTTCAGCGACTCTAAACAAGTCCAAAGAATTCATTATGGACAGTTTTAAAAGCCACCAAGCATTTAAAGAACCATTAAAAAAAACTGACTTATAACCTGTATCCAGGAAATTGATACCAACGTCATACCTGTTATTCTAAATAGCATTTAACCATCCTTTCTGTTAGTAAATGCTCCCATGATGATGCTAGTAAAACAGCAGAGATGGCTCAAACTGGCATTTGTCTTCCATCAGCTCCACTGATGCCATCTGCCACCTAGCTAGGGAATTGCAACAAGATTTATTTGCTCTGAACTACATCTACCATCTGCTGGATAACAGAGACACCATACTGAATGTCAGTGTAAACAGATGCAGCAGTTCTTCACTGTGAAGCACACATGGCAGCAAAACATGCTGTGGGCAGCAGAGGAGATGAGATTCACTGAGAAATCACATTTTTGGAAATAAAAAAAAATAAGTGTTCCGTTTCATAGATGACTTAAACCATAAGGGAGAAACAAGTCAAATCACTGAGTCACACTACAGCAGCTACAGATGGCTGAGGGGGTTCAGACAGGGAAGGCACTCAGTGACTTTCACAAAGACAGACACAGATCAACTTCCACCATGTTCGTGATTTGTGTCCAATCTACAGACATGAAAGGTTTCCATAAAATAGAAGGATGTGCATTGTTTTGCAACATAGCCAGCAAATTATATCCAGCAGCTGAAATGCAGTTTAGACTCTGTTCTGGCAATTACTACCTGGAATGCAGAAAAAGCAAAGAACAAAAATCAAATGTATTCAGACAAAACCCAAAGGAGGAAATAACGGGAGCAAAATCACTTTTAATGCAGCTACATGAACACAGGGCAAGACAAACATGAAAACTAAGCCTGCTAACAAAACGCCTTTATGACTTCTGAATGTGTGAGCATGAGGGAAAAACATAACTTTTGTTTTCACCCAAATGCAGTTTCCAAGGGTGAACTTGTTTCCAAAACCATTTGAAGATTTTTTTTTTTTTTTTTTTTAAGAACAGAAGTCCTGAAAGCTATAGTACAAAAGATAAAGAAAATTTCATGTACCCTATCTAAAAAGGATGTGCCTAAAACCAGAAGATAGGCTGCACAAATCTGACAACACAACAGAATGCTACTGGGACACATTGGTCCAGTTACAGGATTAAAAAAAAACAAAAACAATTTCTACTAATGCAGGTCTCTGGGTAAGGTAAGAAAGGCAGCATTAATCCTCAACTGAGAGCGCAGACATGAGTCTGCTCTTTAAATTTAAAATGGGATTAAATATTTCAGCTATGTGAGTAATATTTGGTGTAAGCAGCACCGTGTTCTGAGTGCTTAGAATCTGGAGAAAGTGCCTTGCTAAGTAACAACAAGAAACACCAGAAAATACTAAATTCCAGAATTCACCATGCTCAACAGGGCTGCTGCTTTACAGATTCTCTCAAAACCCAGATACGACCAAACTATTATTTCTATCAACTTGTAAATGTAAAATAGAAATGCTCAAACAAATTTCTTAATCCAAAGAGCAATAACTAAAGGAAACTCCACACAGAAAAAGAGTTCTGAACAAATCCAGTGCATATCTAGTTAGTTTTTTGTTTAGACATCAGTGCTTTGCTATCATAGAATTAAGCCACTGTCTAAGAGTTTATGGTATGTAAACAATGAGCAACTTTTTATCCTAAGGTTTATAATATAGAATTAAACAAGTAGAGATACATAAAAAATAAACTAAAAACCTCAACACAGCAGAAGCTCAAGAGCGTTAACTGATGCCTCAGAGCTGGAAACTGTTTCTTCTATTATTGGTTCTTTAATCTGTAATGTCTGGTCCAGCTACTTGCCGTGATTTCTGGCTCCATTACTCTGTTGCTGTTGATAAGGGCCTTGTTCCCTAACACCAAGCTCTGCCACTGCTGCACCATTATTACCTGCACCATTGCTGCCAGCCAGCCCGTTGGAAAACTCCTCAGCAGAACTGAAGCCCAGGAAGGAGGCACCGTCACCTGGATGCCGAGAAGTGCTGTGCCTAGAGAGAACCAAAGCAGCCTGTATTTCAGCACAAATACTTGCCACGCTCACGACTTTTGATAAGAAGCAACATAACAAATAACAAGCAACCAGCCTGCCATCCCAGCTGAGCCTTCACAACCATGCTCCTAATGACATTTGCAGAGATGGTAATAGGCACAAAACCAAGTACTGAGCAATAACCAATGCACTGTCTTTATAGGGTGGTAGAGAGCCAGATACACACGCACCTCCCCCAGAGAAATCAAACTTAGTTGCTCACTGAATCTGATTTCATGGCCCAGAAAACCAGCATTCCAGACCAAGCAAGTGCTTTGGCCGAGTATGTCATCCACAGAGACCAGGAAAAGATTCAAAGATAGCACTATCAAGAATACGACAGCAGGAGACAGTAGTGTTAACATTAGAAATGTTAAAAGGTTATGAAGTAATAAGAAGGCAATAATCTTTTGTTTACGGTAGGATTATGGCACAAAGACTGCGAGGATGATATAATATCAAAATTATGCAACACACAAAGGGATTAGAGTATGCTAAAGGATAGCACACAATATAAGACAGGGCAGCAACATCCCTATGAAAGAAACAAAAAAAGAAAATTAGACTGAAATTTCCTGAAGGACTATTTAAAGGCAGCATGGGAAAAAAAATCCCCAAAAATTCAAGAGGCAGAGGATAGCACATGGCCCTCACTCACTCTGCACATTCTGAAACAAAATGGAACAAATTTCTACAAGCAAGAGGAAACAATAGCAGGAGAAATATCAAAATTACTGATTAAAAAAATTATTATTGGCAATTCTGAGTTGCCTAAGATACCAAGACTTTTTTGGTAAATAATATTTAATAAGCATAGAGTGAAAAACACAAAATGTCTTCAATGAAAGAATTATCAGATAAAACCAGGTAAGAGAATATCTGGAGATGGGAGAATAACTGTGCAGCTTGATAAATGGCTTACACTGAGTGAAGGATCTAATTTCTCTCACTGTAAAACCACCCTCCCCACAATCTTACCATATCCAGTAACACAGGGATCTCACTTCTCACAGCCAACAGTCAATACAAACTGCCAGCACTGACCAAAGCTTGTTTTTTTAAGAAAAAACTGATTTGAGAACACAGCTACTTTCATTTGCAATCCACTACTGATGTTTATCATGGTTGTACTGCTCATGAACATGGGGAATACAGGAATGAAAGGACAGGGCTGAGAGTGTTCAGCAGCTACTGAGAGGCAAAGCTGTGTAAAATGTTCTGTTCTGGCATGAAAGTCTCAGCTATCAGGATAAGGAGTCAAGAGTTAAAGACAGTCTCTTATAATCTGAATTGGAATGAATCCATGAATAATACGTGAGCAGTACAAAGCATTGCAAACTGTGATAAGCTACTGCCTTCCCCATACTTGAGGAGGTAAACTATCTCCAGACCTGCCAGAAGAGCCTTATATCTCAAAGAAGTACAGGCTGCATATGACACAGCATGTTATTAAACTTTCAGACGACAGCCTATAACAGAGAGAATTTTAATGAGAAAGAATGTTTGTGCAAAGTCTACCCAGCTCCATCCTGAGGACCTCACCTGCCAGCTGCCTCGTGATAAGCCAGCTCCAGCAGCTCAGCAGAGGAGTGCGTCAAATCCTGCTGCCCGTTGTCCTGCATTTCTGCCATATTCTGACGAGTCTGGTGATGGATCTGGATAGCTTCTCCTGATGGACCTACACAGTTACAGTTTGATCATTAATTCACTTCATCTGCCTTGACTCCTCATTTGCCTTCATTCACTTGTACTCCTCTCCTGCTACCACCTCTGCTTTAACAAATCCATACACTTCGCTCAGCCTCTGTTACACCGCAGAGTACTTCAAGACACCAGATTTCACACTGCTTCTCCTGTTGGGTGAAGAAAAATATCCTAGCTACGTAACACGCTACGGAACAAACTTACCCACAGGAAAAGTGTGCATCCAGCGCCTCCTGTTAGAGGTAAGTTTCATGGGCATCCGTGATGGAGCAAACGGATTGATCAGGGCTCGCTGGGGGGTGTATCCCCCAGGCCGGATGTGTAGCATGGATTCTGCACTGCCAACATGGAACCTCCCTGGGGCACTGGAGTCACGTTGCTGAGCCTCCAGCATGTTCTCAAGGACATCTAGAAAGCAAAATTAAAGTCAGTATGAGATCAGCCAAGTAAGAGAGAATGAATCACTACGGGATATAACGACACCCCAGGGTAAGTGGGAACAAAGAGAGCTGAGGAACAGGCAGGGAGAAAAGCTGAAATCAATTTCAATCCAGTCTGCAGGTTGGAACAAAAAGAGTACAATCTCACTTGCCATTACAGCATTTCTGTGTTGTGTCACTTCATACTCAATAAAGCCAACTATGCTAAGTCGACTATGAAAAACTGCTCAGAGCTTTGAGAATTCCTGAGAAAACAAAGCAAAAGACTGAGAGGACATAGCAGAAACCTCATGATGAGTACCAAAGACATAGCAGAAGCCACAACTGAGTAATGTGTGCATTTCTTATAACATTCAAATTTGACCACTTAAATATGAAATTATTTCCAGAAGACACCGGGACACAAGATCTCAGCAAGCTAGCAGCTAGTCATTACTAGTCAAGGTCAAACAGAAATGCAGTTACTTACAAATGGGAGGAATAAACTAGATGACTAAATAGCATTTGCTCCATTCAACAACCAGAAATCTCAAAGAGAAGGGATGGTCCCACTTACCACTGCACACCGCTTACCAGAACTTGTGAAAAATTCCAATTACTCTGACCCCTCCCCATCAGCCCTGTTCTACACACATCCCCAACCAGAGCACATCTTCAGCTGAGTCACAACACTAGCCTTCAGACTAAAGGAGTAACAAAAATACCAGGATATCTATGCATTAACTGACAGAAGAAGGAGAATGCATGAAAGGTAAATGTAATGTGAAGTTCCCTATGTGATAGCAGTTCCACACCAATAAATCCTATTCCTACAACAAGACAAACATGATATTAAGTATCAGACAGAAAAAAAAAGCATGAAGAGCCTGCAGGGACAGAATTCTACTGATCAAGTAATTGCAGGAGGAATGCAATTTACCTAGATGTGAGCTTGTGAAGATACCACATACTGTCTGAGAATAAAATTAAATTAGAAGAATAAAAAAAAAAAAAAGACTGCCACCACTACTAACACAGTGAAACAGCTCAGCAGTACTTTGTTGAAAGGAAGGACCCAGAAAGTGACTCTTAACAACAGTAACTACACATAGATAGAAGTTATAAGCAGGGTCCCCCAGGGCTCATTACTAAGACCAATTCTCATTTCACAGATTATAGGTGACCTGGATGATAAAAAATTACTTCTATATGTCCACATTTGCAGACAGGCACAGGAGAATAGTCAAATTTTAAGGAAGGCAATAGGCAAGGGAAAAGAACAAATCAGTATCAGGACACTTCTATTCAGGACAAGCCAGTTAAAAAAATGCAATGAAATTGGACAAGGATAAAGGGAGAATGCATACCCAGACATAGCTGGAAATGCATAAAAGCTGTAGCATGACTACTAATACGAGCACCACTTTCCCTGTGCTGGCCTGGCAGACCAACATGACCTTCCATTTTCTCTTTCCCCCTCACCACCTAAGGCATTTTCCCATCTGCCTCAGGCTGACCTCTGGTGCTGGTATAGCCCAAAGAGCTGCTGACTTCATACTGGTGCAGGTGAGGCCGTGGGATCATCAGGATGTTGGAGATCTTGCCCAGGGAGCTGTCATCAGAAGCCTGGCTCCTCACCTCCTCGGGGGGCAGCGTGCGGCTCTGCAGAGAAGGGCTGCATGAGACGTCATAGGAACTAGAGCTCTTTCTGGTACGACTTTCTCTCTCCCTCACAGACCTGCTGAAAAGAAAGAGTTACATGCAGCAATAAGAAAAAAAGAGGTAATACATTCCCAAATTATAAAGGGGCTCGAACAAGCTCAAGTCATGTAAAAAAACTCAACGGCTGAATGCAAAAAACAAGACTAAAAGGAAGCTACCACTATTTCTTGACTATTCTGATATGAAATACTTTGTGTGTTATGCTGTAATGCAGTGAGCTCGTGCTCTCCTCATATTTCTCAAAGTACATTATGCATCAAGAAATACACCAGAACGCTGTTGCTCTTGAACTGGTATGCTCACAGTCCTCTTACCTAAAAGTGGTGCAGCGCTGAGCTCTGGATGGACCAGGCAGTCTGAACACCTGGGCATCATAGCCATCGTAATCAACCTGGATGGGCAGGGCATTCTCAGCATCTTTTGGAGCTCCTAATGCTGAAATAAAGTCATATAGTACTGGAATCTCTTTCAAGAATGTTCAAGATCTGCAGGGCAGAAGCATCCAACCCTCCCCACTAAAAAGTAGCTATTCCAAAAGAAACTACATTCCAAGATCCGATGAGCAGAAGAGCTGGAGTAGATGCTAGCTCAATTATCAATGTCTGTGCCTCTGAATCTGAGACATCTAGGCCCTAATATCTTTCCTACATACATCCAGGAGACTAAATTAATACTCAATAAACCAATTCTTGCATGAACAGATGTCTCATATCACTTCAAGAAGGAACTGCAATTTTAAAGCATCTTCTCAAGAAATGAGAACTTCTCTTCTGGAATGGACATGTCCCTGAAATTAGGTGGTATTAGCAGAATGCAGGCTTCTCCCTCTGCAATTTTGTGGCCATATCACTGACAGCATCTCAAGCCAGGAAATGTCCACTTCTTGTGAATGGTAGTGCTAGCACACCAGCCTGATACCACCTATTTCTCTAGTCAGGTGACAGGCACTTAGGACAGAAACTCCTGCCTCTGTCCACTGCAGTTATTCGTCAAGAATGCAATTCATACATGCACATTAACATCCTGGGTAATGATCATGTGGTTTTCAAGTTTTTCTGCAATAACTGCCCCTTCCAGCATCTCATCAAAAGTGTTTTTGCTGTTAGTGTCACTGTCTTACTACAGCTGTTTGTTAGTTTGGGAGCCAGTGCAATGGATCATTCCACAACAGGATTACTCACAGGCATCTCGGCTATTTTTTGTTTTCTCAGTCAGTGGCTGGAGGGTCCAACAAAGGAGTTGTGAAGAAAGACAGGAGAACAACAGTCAGCATATTCTAAGGAAATACCCCAGTGTGATAAAGCATCAAATGTAAGCTCAGCGAGGCAGCCATATCACATCAGAAGTATAAAGCACTGATACACAGTCACATAAAAAGGCCACAACACACATCTTTACCCAAGTTTTTTTTTCCATCAAGTTCTCTATTAAAGCATAAAACTTCATTTTTATGTTGTCTAAAGCATTTCTCACTCAGTTTAATCCTAGGATGGATTGACCCTGACTAACTAGTCCCTCTTGCACAATCCCTACAACACCCATTTACAGATCTGTTTGCAGTGTCTTTTAATACAGAAATGCAGTGACTCCTGTTCCAATATTAACCTTGCTAGAAGGATTCTGACACTTGGCTGAGAGAAGATATCTGACAGATAATCAGAAAGATACCTACTTTTCTTCCTGCCAGTTTGATCCGTGGAGTGAAGCTGTTGCACTGGAGCTGGCTTTTGGACGTGTAGAAACTGAAAGGGAAAAACAGGACAGTTCAGCTGTCTTCTAGGAACTGAACATAGTTGCTCAATCACATAGCAAACAGCCTATGAATTTGAGCTAGCTATTAGATGGAAAAGAACGTATACCTTTCTTTGCATAAGACAACATCAGAAAAACACTGGCAAATGGTTAATGAGAGAGAAGCAGTACTTTTCCTTAAAGGCTAGCCTAAAGTTCCTGTATAACCTTGGTCAAGACCTCCTCTTAATATATTAAAGTCTGCATTCCCCAGTTCACTTCCCCTTTCTACAGAAAGATATCAGCTTTCCCTGTCTATAGAGCACTGCACAGTTTACATGATTCTTTCCCTAATTTACATGACAGTAATGCCTCATGTGAACTGCCTGAAAGCTAAGGACCTCCTCCCATTTGGGGTAATTATTCTTTAAGATCTGTCTCTTGTCACCTGAATCTTTTAAATCCTGTTATGAGCCTTCAAACACCTCTTTCATCTAAGAAAAGGATCAAGTGCCTTCCAGCTACTTGAAAAGACTGGGTATACGCAATGCTTGAATGGTTATTGGTCAGGACAGTCATACAATGCATGAAGATAAAACAAGGTATTAAAAGAGAAAAACAAATCCTGCTGCAGAACAGGGACTGTGGAAGCGGCTTTTGTTCTGAGCCCTGATCTCTAATGCTAGAGAAAGAGCACTATGACACAATGTTTAACAGAAAGCAGAAAGAAAACCTACCATGCCTTGGGGTAAAGCAATGTAAAACTGAGCCTCAGCATTTCCTATAATTGCTTTAACATTTATCCATGCTATTCACATGCTCTTTACCTGTAACTTTTCACTGGAGATGTACTTACTTTCACTAATAAACAATTGAGTTGAAGAAGCAGTAATTTTTCTAAGCTTCCTGACTTACTTAAATCATAACTTGAGGCTATAACTCAGCTGGAAAGAGAGCGTAAGATCAAAACTTTTTCCTCTTCAAATTGCCCATCACTTCTGACATGTTGAATTAACGACCAGAGTTCTGCAAGAGCACTCTTAGCTCTGCAAGACTATTGTCCCTGCTTTGCAAGCAGAGCAGCAGAAATAAACAATGGAAGAAAGAGAATTCAACAGATGTACAGAGAGGAAAGCATAGCACACATGTTCTGCAAAGGCTATTATCTCCTCAAAAACTGTAAGAGTTCACCTACCTGTGGTTTATCCAGTGTGGAATATTGTAGTCGTCACCCAGCCTGGAATCTCCAGGTCCACAGCGATTATGGAGCTATAAGAGGAGTTCAAGGCAAAGCAACTAGTAGTGTCTGTCACAAAGTAACATTTCTTCTAGGAAGGGAGAAGGGAAAAAAACACAGTATGCATTACCTTAAAGAGTGGTACAGCATGCAATGGTTGCTCCCCCATGCACACCAAGTCCACACCAATGCCTGTAAACAAATAACAGTAGAGTTCAGCTATCGACAACACAGGACTGATAAGCTAAGTCAGAACATACTTTGTATTCACAATAGATTTTAAAAATATAATTGTACCACAAACAGCAGCTAGCAATCCCACAGTACGGGTACAGACCAAAACCACCAGTGAGAATATAAAACGGCACAGAGTGACTGGTTATTTACCATTGTCTATCATCCGCTGCTTGGTCAGAATCATAAGGAGGCGATCGACTTCAAACACACCCACACCAGGGGTGATGACCACGGACATCTGGCCGGTCCGATCGAAGTTCCGGTTTATGTAATGCTTGTCGAACACTAGGAGAAAGAACCAGGGAGTACTTTATAAGAAAAAGATGCTGGATGCATTTCTCAGAGCAAGGCAGTTGACTCTCTATTAATAAAGGTATTAAGCAAGTTTCCACAAAGCACATGCAAAAGATAGGACTTGTATGTAGCATTGTCCAACCAATAATATAAAGCTATAGGATAGCAGTATAGCAGTAAGGCAGGAGAGAAAATGGGAACTGGATATCTAAAAAGGGGTCTTTTTTTTCCCCACATGCTTAGTGTTCTAACATCCCCCCTCCCAAAAAAAACAAAAAACACCCAATGCTTCAAAAACAAGCAAACCCGTCCTGCATCATAAACCCAAGAGGTAAAGGTCATTAGTAAATAGCACGTTGTGCTCCCTCTCATGTAAGTAACAATTCAGCCATTCAGAGGATAGAAACATCTGATGGAAAGAGTCACAAAAAAGCACATCCCTGGGGATCCCCTCCTGACAACTACACCCATCTCCCTGCCAAAAAAGATGGATCAGCTTGACCTAAGTAACATTTATCCAGCTATATTTCAAAAATGTGAAAGGCTTAAATTAAAAAATTCAACCGCTGTTGCAAGAGGTTCGCACACAGATACACAGCTAGGAGAAAAATTTTCATCTGAACAAGGCCCTGCAAGTGGTTCCTGAACACGAGCTACCCAACACTCAGTTATAAGCACCACTGTTTTTCTAAAGACATACATTAGATACTTTCTTCTGAAGCAGGAAATGACAGTTTAACCACTTCATATGTCCCTCTTTTCACTGATGTTTAGGAACAGGCAGGAGAAGTCCACGACCATTTACTTGCACCTGTTTCAGTGGCTCCTCCTCTGCATGTTTTTATCCATTGTTCATAACTTACCATTGAATGAAAGATTTATGGCCTCCAAGTAGTTCCCTTGTGCTGACGTAGAATTGTAACCTGGAGGAAATCCCTCTGGACGAGTGTTCAGAAGGAAAAAATAAATAAATTGTAATTACATTTGTATTAAGACCTATTACCTCCACAAATTGCAGGCAAAAATGGTACATCTCACAGAAAGATCTGAGCAAAATAACTTACGCAGGAGAGCACTTAAGTAGTGCAATAACAGACTCCAACTGAAGCTAGGGTTTTACAGATAGTTTAACAAAAAAAAATTTAAGAAGAGGTCACAAGCCCAGGAAAGGAGTTCTCTTTCACCTGCTTGCTCCAGTCGTACCAGCACAGGATACTGGATGAAAAGCTTTTTAATGGTCACAAGCAATGAGGTCCACTCTTCTCGTCTCTCATTCTGAACTACAACTCTAGAAAGAGCACAATTCAGTAAGTATCATGAAAGGAATACAAACCATAATCACATCTAAGTGGAAGACTAACTTAGCAAACAAGATTGTGCAGTCACAGAACGGAAAGCGCTGCCAGTTTCAGACATGCATGTTTTTCACAATCTTAATTCCTAGCAAGGCCCTACAGCTCACAACATGATATTCTCCACAAGGGTTGCACATACACTGTGAGAAGGGAGAATGGGGAAGAAGACATACTTGTAAAAATCTTCATAAAACCTTCCCTCGTGATCCTGCCGAATTGATGCACGATGCGTTTCAGGAAACTCATCTGAAATGGAGGCAGCAGCAGCTATTACACTACATTCTCATACAGAAATGACTGTTGACTTTCCTAGTAGGGAGCAGCTAATTCCCATTAAAGAAGAAAATATCTGATAAATATTAGATGTCCCTCACAGCAATTAAATTGCTTTTAAAACAACATGACAGCTTGGGTGTGAGGAAGAAAATTCGCCACATATTCCTCCAAGTACAGTTTTTACTGCAGTGCTGTCATGAGAATGGCTGTGTATCCACTGTGCTTTTGACACAGGCATAAAAAAATAGCAGGAAAAGTCACTGCCAGACAATAAAAAAACTCTGAAGAGAGGAGAAAGGTATAAAAATAGTAACATGAAAATACAGAATTTACTTACCTATACACTTTGCTTCGTAAAACGTTCTAGAAAATAGAACCACTGTCACTTCATGGCTGCAATTCTTCTCCTGTCCAGGAAGAACAGATGAGGAAAAAAAGAGAAAACCTTAAGGGTCACACTCAGCAGATACACACGTTAGTAACCCCCTCTTTACTTCACATGTAGGACCTGGATAAAAGTGTCCTGCTACATTTATGGATCGGCAGAAAGATTGTGTATGCCTCTATGAAATAACAAAGCTCTGTCCTGAGGAGTCTGCTCTGCTAGGCTCTAGTGCATTAAATGGAAGCACCCTCCATTAGTCTTTAAAGAAACTCTCCTCTATTGTTACCAGGATACAATATTTCTGTGTAAAAAATACAGCTGGCTCAATGTGTTTGCTTTTATAAATATGCTTACTGGCAGCAATTTGATATGCTTATTTCTTACAGTTCAGAGAGATGCCCCTAACAATTCCAGGGAAAGAACACCTATCCTCACCAAACAGTTATAGTGCTAATGCACACCATGGAATTATCAAGCTGAAAAGAGCACACTGGTTATCCCCTCCTAAAGGAAAAGCTTGAAAAGCCTTGGCCTGAGTGAGCCCCCAGATCACTCAGGCCCATATCCAACATGGTATACTAGCACTAAGAACAGACACCTTATCCACATCATGCAGGGCTCCCAGTAAATCTCCAGGGGAGAAAAAGCACAATGAAAATGAGACAAACCTGTAGTTCTTGTTCACCTTTTTGAGCATTATAAGCTATACTTTGCACTGATGTTATACATGTAGGGTTTCAGGCTCTTTTGCCTTGTCTCTCCTTCCAATTTAGATTGCAGATTTTGTGCGTCTTGAGTACTGCTACAGTTCTTATTCATGTCTGTAGAAATCTGCTGCTGAAGGCTTTTTCCATAGCTTCGTGGCTAAATGCATTTCAGCCTCCAATCCCACCCTCTCCCCTAAGTAAGGCTGCTAACAGCTGTTACACCTTGCTCTGAGCCAAGGCATGCACTGAAACAGGAGATGGCCCTTTGTTGTTCAGCTGTGAAAAGATAGTGAGGCTTTGTTTGTTTGTTTTAGAGAACACCACTTCCAAGAGCCTGCACATCACCAGTGGCCCCATGCTAAAAGACAGCAACACAACTACATTACATAGTTCCGAATGTTGCCCTGGTATTAATTCCTGGAACAAATAAGACTGCACAAAACAAACCTGTGAGTTACACTTGCGTCACACATGTAGTGACTTCATGCCACCCAAACCAACCAACTGCATGGTAACGCCACAGCAGATACAACAGATAAGTATTGGAGCCACCTGCACACAGGATCTACCAGCTGACCTGCAGTAACCACTCTTCTGATGCCCAGGAGCCACCTCTCATAGTCTCATAAACCTTAGTGCTGCCTGACACAACGTGGGCCTTCCTCAAACTGGCAGATCAGCGGGCTCATTAAGATGGCTCTGACATGTTATTTCAGAACAGGATGAACTCGAGCAGCGATTTACCTTCCACTTTGTGAAGAGGTCAGCAAGGAAACCATTCACAGCTTTCTCAAAGTACAAGTCCCCTGCAAAATAAACATACCCAAACATCAAACAATAGCAATTACTTTGACTACAGGTTGTATTTAGCACTGAGATTCTAGGAGTTACTTTTTGCTAGAATCAGAGCAGAGTAACTTGCTCTGTGCACACTGAATGCTAATAGTACTAAAGCAAAGAGGGGAAAAAAAAAAGATTAAAAAGCAGGACTATGTTTCTGATGATGTAAACAAAACTGTATTGTCAAACAGATCTGACCTTTACATTCATTCTTCCAACACATTCACAACATGCTGGGAAAGCATCTGTACTCTCTTTCAGAAATAGAATTCACAACTGATCCCCTGCTCAGCTTTGACAAGTTGCCCAGCTACAATATGCCTAAGCACATGGTCAAAGGAAGGGGTAAGAGGTGTGCTAAAGAATTAAGACTGAAAAAAATAGGACAATGACACAGCTAAGTAACTCACTGTTACCTCCTGAATTTCGAATACTTTTAGCTACCTTCCCCTGGGCCAAAGGCAGGGTTCTCCCTTCCAGCCAAAGTCAAGAGAAATCTAGAACACTGAGACACTCTTTGCATGGGATTTCCATTCATTTCTGTTTGGGTTCTCCCTTCCAGCCCAAGTCAAGAGAAATCTAGAACACTGAGACACTCTTTGCATGGGATTTCCATTCATTTCTGTTTTCAGGGTTCACCACCCTCATTGCCAGATGTTCACAACACAGAAAAACCTTTCTAAGGTTCACACTCAAGTCGGCCCCCTTGAATTTGTTGCTGAGATAATGGCACCCGGGCATTACGGTAAGAACAGGAAAATTATGGAGCACCCAGGGGAAAGAAAGCGTAGCACTGTGAATAAGGATCTAAGAGGACACTAGAGCATACCTCAGAGCAATGGCTATGCCAAAGGCAAGACATTTTAGTTTTCTAGAAGTGGTAGAAATGTACCATAGTGGCAGTTTTCTAGTAGCAGCAGCAAAGCTAGCTGCTGTCATCCGCACTCACAACCAGGCAAGCCAGTTAACCACATACCATAGATATCGAAATCCCACATTTCACAGCTCATCTGGATAAAAATATAAACCATGGCAGAAGTGGAGCGGAAGACCACCTGCAGGGGAATCACACATCTTTTGTAAAACAAGGTACGTTCACTACAAGTGTCAAATGCAGAAGTTAACTACCATGGAACTTCTATGACTGTGCCCAGTGCATCATGAGGAATTCCCCCTCCTATCTAGCTATCAGTGAAGAAGAGTTGAACTTTACTGATCACTCATTCTCCAGAATTTGTTGCCGTTTTTCAACTTACTACACACCCAACTCACATGAACCACACAAATCTGTCAGTAAGATAGAATTAACAAAAAACTAGCAAGAAAAGGGAAAAAAACTTCCTTTTTTTTTTTTTTAACACCCCAAAATCTTACCCGTGTGTCCTCACTGATGTACCCACAAGTGACTTTCTCACTCTTAACCCACAGTTCTCCTGCTTGTGCCCTGGAAGAAAAGAGTGCAGAATATTTATTAACCAGGGTGAGCACGAAGAACACAGAATCAGCATTTTCCTAACAATGTATATTTCTCACCAGTAGCTGGGAATGCTACAAACATGTCTAAACTTAAAGCACTTTTCTTCACACTTGCCTCTAAGGGCAGAGATTCCTGTGTCACTCTCTAATTTCCCTATATCCAGGAACAAATGAACATAATGCACTGACCTGATACCAGCAAATTCCACCTTTTGGGTGACGTATGCACATGTGCTGACCTAAGAAAGAATAGTTACGGGTGTTAAAAGAACAGTGGGCTCAGAATGGACAGATTTGCAAAGAAAACAAACAAGCAAACAAACAAAACACAGTCACCAGACTTCAACCTTAACAGCATGAAAACCAGAACCTCTCAAATGCAGCACAGAAAACAGATTTTAACAGGTGCTAAAATGACTGAGTTCTTTTCCCTAATTCACTGTTCCTACAGTAATCAAAGACTGCACTTCAGAGATGCAGGAACAAGAAAAGAGTCTGACAGTTACTTATTAAGCAGTACTATCAGAGAGAGAATACTGCAGCATACATCTAGTTGAAAAAACATTTGGATTCAATTCCTTCCTAAGGTAGTAAATCATTAAAATTCAGAACATGAGAAAAAAAAACACTTAGCAGTATTTTCAGTACCCGAAGCAGTAACTAACATTACTGCAACAGAGTAGGAAATGATGGCAGTGTTATTTTTTTCTGTAACACCTACATGCATTTCTGCAACACTAACGCGCCACTTAGAGGTTAAGTTCCACAGGAGCTGCTGACACTGATCTTGTTCTCAGCCTTCTGTGTTTTGTAAAAAGCTTATTTTCTTCTACAGTGAGCAAAGAAAAAGGTCTACAGTCTCTTCAAAATCTCCTCCACCCCTACAGTGAGGACAGCATAGGCCTTACCAAACTTTTCTTCAGCCTCCACATATCCCCACGTCCAATATACTGATCTTTAAAAGTCAGTTCCACCAAGTCCAAGGTCACTTCCTGGGAAATAGAGGAAAAACACTGCTTAGATTTTACTGGTTGTTTCCAACACAGCACCTAGCACCTTTCTGTCCCTTCTGCTAAGAACCAAATGTTACACAGAGGGCTGTTCTAAACAAGTCAGTATGGCTAACAGCTGCAAGACAAAGAGGAAATCCCATCCAAACAGCCACCAACGTGGGGCATGTACCTGAAACTGCATCGTATGGCCAGAAAAAGACCCAAGACTATCAGTGCTACAGCTCTCAGATCAAACTGAAAGCACAACAAATAAATTCCACTGCTCATATTGTTAAGGAAATGCATCTGCTGCATAATTATTGCCGTGCATTAAATGTCAGCTCTGACTGAAGCTCTTCATATAGTTGGACGTTTACAAGAGATGCCTCTCTTACGAGGTACTCTAATGTAAAACAATGCAAATCCATGCCACGGCTTTTCTTTGGACTTATGAGTTTTCTTTCTTCCTTCTTGGGGCACTTATGAGTTTCTCTTCCCTTTGCTTGATTATCCTGAATCTCTGGAAGGAAAATGTAATTGAAATCTTTCAGTTTCTATCAACCGTGTCCAAAAACTTCAAAAAGAGTGTTGAGATGGTGGGGAGAGAAGAAAGGGACAAACACACAAGCAGTGCAAAAGCCCAGGCCTCATTCTCTTAGGAAAGTTGGTAAAAGATGCTTCAATTAAAAAAAAAAAAAAAAAAAAAAAAGGCCTTTTCTTTCCCCAGCACTACTGTAAACGGAAGTTCATAGAGCCCCAGTACGAGCTAACAGGTGGAAGAAAATTACAAAGCCACACACCTTTGGGTCAACAACGTTCACATGGACATCCTGATACGGCCGCAGTCGGAAAACCTGTGCAACAGTCTGATCCACACTTATGGTTTCTGCCACAGCAACAAGAAAGGACAGAGAAAAGAACACAACCAAAAGGTGTCAGGCATTTACAAGTACAAAAGCAATACAGTGAGGTTGTCATGAAACACTTAGGGCCTTAGCAAAAGACAACAAAGTCTTTCAACTATGGCCCAACTTAAGATTCAATAAAATAAAGGCAGCAGAGATCAACACAAAGTTTAGTATTAATTAATTAATGCAAGAAGCAAAGACATAGAGTCAGAGAATACAGAAACAAAAATTTAAGACTGAATTTGGTTGTTTCTTTTTCCAAACTGTCCTCAACATCACTGAACCAAAAGCAGATTTAAAATTGGCTATTCATTTTCTGATGGAAATGATAATCCTTCTATCCTACATAGACAAAGCACTCAGCCTCTTCAAAAGTCATAACATATGTGTTACTCAATCAGCGTACAGTCTAACCACACAATGCTTGTCTGTGATTTTACTATGCACAAGTCTAGGGCTTTACCTTTCTGCAAATCTTCCTTCAGTGATTTCACTTGTAGGAGCAGAGGGCTACAGCACGCAAGGAAGAAAAAAAGGCGGACAAGTTGAGACACCAACAATGTACTCTGGTTAAATCTATATCAAAACTATTCAGCACCACAGAGCACAGGATGAGCTGAACGAAATCATTACCATTTCCTGGAAGGTTTCAATACACCATCCTCTCTGCCTGTCACCCCATGTTGCTCTTTATACCTATTGTAACTATAAGGTACTTTTTAGGTAATGATGACACTCTAAATGGGAAACTAAGCCATACAAGATCATCTCAGAATCTTGCATAGATAAGAGTCCTACTTTTCAAATACATGCTGTAGGATGAACCCTCAGACTGAAGGTTTATGTTTTCATAGGAAACCAAGAAGTCTGAGTTTTGCCTAGGAGATACTATCAAATGGAAGAATAATTGTTAGGTAACAACAGCTCTGTGAAGATAAAGACATCGTTCACCTCTCCACTTTCACGTGCTACTTGCCTTGTGAAACACCAAACACGAAGGAGTACACAAGCTTTGAGCAAGAGCTCCTGCTACAGTTTATTTTACTTTTACTGAGAAAAAACATGGCAGACTCCTGAACCAAAGTCTCTCCGTGTAGAACCTGCTGAGCTTCAACACATCCAGTCAGTGCTCTAACCACACTAACCACAACATCAGCAAAGAGAATTCACCTGTATTCATCATTGGGATGTGCAATTTCCACAACATCTCCCAGCTTGATTTGAAGAAACACTTTAGGATTCACCACCAGTTCATCATCTGCAGAACAGAAGTGAATGAGGAATGCAACAATGAACAAATACACACCAATCACAGACACCTGCATGTTTATTCACACCATCTTGCTCAACACAAATTCACTAGCCTGGGATTGACACATCACTGATGCACCGCGTTCACTACAGAACAGGGCCCCTCTACAGCCACTTCAGTCTGGACAATCTTGTGAGCAAAAGCTTTTCTTTCAAATCAAAGGACTTTTATGAAAGAGCTGTTCAGCAAGAGAGCATGCCTTCTCTACACAAGTAGAATCTTCTTTTGTATATTTCATATAATGAGTACTAGTAGGAAATCTGGTATCTACAGAACCATACAGTACCATGCTGTGATTATAAATCTAGAACTAGAAAGCAAGCAAATAAATAGTGATCTGAGCTCACAGAAACACAAATTTTGGTCCTACACCTACCTATGTGCAGCAATAACTCACTGATACGTCCTCTTTGTTAAGAAGGACCGAAATACGAGGTTAAAGGAAAAGTGAGAAAACAAAAGGAAAAGAAGTAGAATGAAGGAATGTTATTTTACAAGCGGAATTTCACTCTGTTCTGAAAAATAAATCTAATTTTATTCTGCTGTATCTTACTGTTAGAAAAGGTCATTCCACACTGCAGCCGGTAGCACTGCAATCAAGCTCTGCCTTCACTGTGTTGTTAAAAACAGCAATTAACATCTCGCTGCTTTCAATAAGACAGTAAGTCACTGTCCTATAATAAGACCAAGACACTGACCGCTGCCTCCAAAGCCCTTCTTGTGTATGACGAGCTTGTACACCTTGTTGGTTCTCATCTTGAGCTCCCGTCCTTCTCAGCTACTTCGAGTAGGAATGGCGGAGGACATCCTGCATATCTGCAGCAGAAACAAGAGCAGACACAGGCCTCTCCTTATTACAGAGCTGTTCTCCAGTCGCTCTGTGAGCGCGGGACGGAGTGCCACCGCACAGCCAACGCTGCCTGCCACGAGGGGCTGGCACCTCACGTGCACTAAGGAACCTCAAGCTGCAAGCTGAGCAGCGGTGTCTCCGCTAAAGATTAACCCTTCACATGTCAAGGACGAACCCCTAAGGTAGCGCTGCAGGAAGGCAGCACCCAGCCCCACCTGCTGCCGCTGTGCCATAGCGGGCTGTCCCTTACGGGCTCCCGTCCACCTCCCAGCCGTGCCTGCTGGCATCACTCTGCTGTAAGTGCTACACTTTAACTGCATCACCAACATCTCGTTCCTGCTACTTTCACTCACACCACGCGGTATTTCAGCGGAGAACTTTCACAGTGTACTTTTTCAGAAACATCTTTCAAACGAAACCCGCCACTAACAAGTTTCTCTCCACATCGATTACAGACACGTCATAAAAAACGCACTTTCCTCCGCAGAACACCCGTCCGTTATAGCGGCGCTCTCACACCAACGCTTCGCGGGAGGCATCGCCCCCTCCCCCAGCCCCCTCCCCTCAGCCGCTCCCGCGCTCCTCGGGGCCCCTCAGCGCCACGGACGGGGCTCTAAAGAACGCTGAGGCCGCACGCACCGCTCTCACAGCCCGCCCGGCCCCGGGGCCTCCCCCCGCCCGGAGCCCTCAGACTGAAGAAGAATAACAGCTCAGCGCCGCGGGCCGGAGCCTGAGGGGAGGCGCCGAGAGGCGCGAAACAAGCGCGGGCGCCGACCTCCCGCTCCGCGCAGCTCGCCAGCCGCCGGGCAGAAGCAGCGCCACCACGAAGCACTTCCGCATCCGGGGCCCGGCCCGCGAGTCACGTGGTGCCGCCACCGGCCGGCGGAGGGGGCGGGGCCCCGGGGCGGCGGGCGGGGGGAGAGCTGGGGGCGGGGCCGTCGCAACGGCCGCGCGGCCCGGGGGAGGGGGAGCGGGCCCGGATGAGGAAGTGATGTGAGCGGGCTGCGGAGCGGCGAGGAGCGGCGCGGCCGCGGGTAACGGCAGCGGGGGGTGCCGGAGGTGGGCGGCGGGACAGGGGCGGTTGTGCCCTCGCCGGGTCGGGGCCACCTCGTCCCGCGGCGCGGGGCTGCTATCGCCGGGGCCGCGCGGGGTGATGCTGGGCCGCGCGTCGAACAAAGCCCCGCCCGGAGCGCGCCGTGCTCCTGCCGGAGTTCCCGGAGCCCTGGGCCGGGCCCTGGCTGCCGGGGGTGGCCCGGTACCGGCGGTGCGTCACGTCCCGCGGCGGTGCGGGGCTCCGGGCGGAGTGCCCCTGAGGGAGGGGTAGGAAACGCTGCGGGAGTGCGGCTTTGCGACGGTTGAAAGCGTCGGAAAATGACATGAGGGAAAAGGGATGCTTCAGTTGAGCCGGGAAGTAGAACGTGCCGCGGGCCCCGAGGTTCGCTGCGTCTCCTTCGGCGATCCCTGGGAGTCGGAGCCGTGGAAGCGTGGCTCGGGAACGAGGCGTTTGCCGGGGTGCCCGAATGGCTCTCGGCCCCTTCCTGAAGTTACAGAATCACAGAGCCATGGCAGGGTTGGATCAGAGGGGACCTCACAGCCCCCCAGCCCTGCCGTGTGCTGCTGCCCCCCAGCTCGGGCTGCCCAGGGCCCATGCAGCCTGG
Organism: Numida meleagris; assembly: GCF_002078875.1. Classification (NCBI taxonomy): domain Eukaryota; kingdom Metazoa; phylum Chordata; class Aves; order Galliformes; family Numididae; genus Numida; species Numida meleagris. The sequence goes on from NC_034422.1 coordinate 9,257,390, forward strand.
CACTGCCAGGGATGGGGCACCCACAGCTCTTCTTTTCCAGGGCCTTGCCGCCCTCTGAGTGGAGGATTTTCATATCCGACCTAAATCTCCCCTCTTTTAGTTTAAAGCCATTCTCCCTTGTCCGGTCATTATCGGACCTTGTAAAAAGTCGGCCCTCCTCCTGTTTATAAGTGCCCCTTGAGTTCCGGCCCCTTGAGAAGGCGCTGCAGTGAGGTCTCCCTGGAGCCTTCTCTTCTCCAAGCTAAACAAGCCCAGCTCCTTCAGCCTCTCTTCCTAGGAGGAGGTGCTTCAGCTCTCTGAGCATCTTTGAACCTTGAACAGCGCAGCTTTGCTTTTATTCTTGAGATTACCCCTATCTTTGTTGATTTAACATTGTTTTTGTTTTCAGGGTAAACTGTGAAAGGCTCTGGGCAGAGGGCCTCCAGCTGCCCCCATGCTCTCATCTGGGGTGGAATGTCTCCTTGACTCCTCTGCCTGCACTGGCACTGAGGACCTGCACAAGGGGCTGCCGCTCAGCATCCCCGCCGGCCTTATGGCTGTGTCTGAGGCCGGTGCTGGATTAGATGCAAAACCCGATGTGTCCTTACCTGAGCTGGCACACAGTAGTGAGCTGTCATCCGAGCACCACAGGACTTGGGAGGCAAAAGGCTTTGGAGAGGAGGCAGAGCATCTGGATGATGTGGTCAGAGGGGTTCATCGGGAGCCAGCAGAACCACTTACGGAAGAATTACTGCAGGACGAGCATGCTCAACAGCATGAAGAAAACAAACGAACTCGTAGGAAACAAGACTGTTCTAGCGGTGAATACCAGCAAGGAGGTGAAGAGGCACAAGATGCTGAGGAAGACCATGCGGAATGCTGTGCTCTAAAACGTGGGGAAAAATGGTTAAAACAAGTAAGCAAATTAGGATCTGTGATATTTTGAATTTAAGGTTGCAATGACAAGGCAGAGGATTTTGTCCATGTGATTTTTCTACTTATTTGTGACTTCTGTCATGTGTGTCATTACTGATATTATCAGAGGTCTGCTGAAATATTTGAGTAGAGCAATGGTGTTTTAAAATACCAAGCTTTTTTAAATACTGATGGAATGGTAAGAGGCAGGTATATAACAGAGTAAGGAACAAAACTGACTGGTGACTAAAAAGGAGGAGAAAGAAACAGCTGAGAAAACTTTTAGGCCAATATCCGTGTTCTGTGGATACAGCACATTTTACAAGTATTGTCCCTAGTCAAGGTACTAATCACTAAATAACAGCTATTTGAAGACTCTTCTTCATTTTTGGAATTATCTGTCAGTTAGTGAACTGTTAGTGTTCCCTTTCCAAATACGGAGTCACAAGGTCATGGTTTATTTTTCCTCCCCTTTAGCAAAGACTGATGATAAAAATGTTGCTTCTAAGCAAAGACTTGCTGAAAAGTGTGCCAAATAGTTTACCTACAACTGAAGAGTTATAAAACTCTTTATTAAAAAGTCAAGATTTTTTAGTTCCTCTGTTGATCAGTTTTCTGTAGTTTGTAAAGAGTTTTTACATATAGAAGAAGAACGCAGGGGAGGAAAAAACAAAAGTATTCTAACTGAACATATACCAGCCTGGAACTATCTGGATAAGTTACATGGTTTACAGTGTTGCATAATAACAAAATACCTTCTTTTTTAAATGTATATTTTTTTTCCTTTCTGACATCTGTTTGATTTATTTGAAGAGTTTTGAAAATAAAAACAATGAATTTTTCCATAGTTGGGTTTTCAAGATGAACTTTCATGTACTTCAGATATTCAGATAGTTTTTTGGATTGGGTTGGGATTTTTTGTTTTTTTTCCAAAGTAGACCCATGTCACCTGTTCTGGGTTTATGTGGTTTAGAGCCAAGGGAAGGAGTGGTAGAGGACAAGTTCTAGTAAGTAACAGAAAAGACATGCATCTTACCAAAAGTATACAGTAATGGCTTGGGGATGTGAGCGAGGCTTGGAGACTGGATTATTCTTCTGATTCATATTTGCAACAATTTCCATTTAAACTATCTGCATTTTAGCTGCTTGCGTGGGGATACCTTTCTGCTAGATACAACAGCACTTTACAATGCAAAATACATCTTCTGGATGCATCACTATCTAATACTGAGGTGCTGTTGATTGATAGGGCCAGAAAGGAAAGGCAAGTGCATGTGTGAATACCTCTGGAAGGGCTTACATGTTCTGAGGTTTCTGGGTGTTTGTCATTCTTAGACAGAACTAACCTAGACGAGCAGGTACAGTCTCTGAAATGTGCAAAATGTTTCAGAAAGTTGATCAATCTCCACTTATATTTTTGTCATGTTTCAGGAGGATCCTCATCTAAACAAGCATGAGGTAAATTCTTCAGCAACTTGTGGCACCAAAATAGCAGGATCTCTGAAGAGCAAAGGTGCATATTTTTGTTGTACGTGCATGCCTGCCTCTGCTTTTCTCTCAACTTCCTTTTTGTTGATTTAAAATTGATGAGAAATTGTAAGATAGCTCACTTAATTTGTTCTACAGTAGAAACTATTACCCTATGTTGTTCAAACAATATGAAAGTTTCATCCTTTGCTTTTTAGCAAATAGCCTATATACTTTCCTAAATATTTTTTACTTAGAAGATGTGTTTTAGATGTGCTGGAAACTTATTTGCCCCAGAGCAGAAGCTCTTGTTAGTAGCTGACGTTTTGCATTTCCTTATTCTTCAAAGCTGGTTTACATGACGGTGATAATAACAAAGATTTAAAAATATGACTCATCTATCTTCCAATTTTTAGAAATCTTTAAGTCCAGAATTCTAAGGAAGAAAACAGCAAAGCTCATCCTTAGTTTCATTATGATCTGTAATTTTCTAGCTCCAAACGATTTTGTCACTTGGCCTACAGCTAGTAATTATTTTTTTCTCTCTCATGCGTTGTTGTTGAGAATCATAGAATTGTTTGAGATGGAAGGGACCCCCAGAGGTCATCCTGTCCAACTCCCTGTCTTAGTTTGCTGTAATATTACTTTTTAATAATACCATCTGTTCTCGATCCTTAGCTGGAAATATGAAAATGATGTGCAGAAATATGAGTGCGTACGTAATGTTTTGAATATGAAGATATTCAACAGCAACTCTCTCATTTTTGAACTTTGTCATTCTCTTCATGACTTTACAGAAGTGTTTATTAATAATGCACATCGCTTGGACAGAATGAAATTCAAGGAAGAAGAAATGGAAATGGCAACTCAGTGCATAGCTAGAATACAGCAGATAAAGAACCCAGCTATGTTGAGCTTTGATGTAACAAATAAATATTAGGATGTTGGCCAAGACTTCAAATGAATTGAGTTACAGGACCTGTATTGCTCCTGGTTCATTATCAGAAAAATCTGAAAAATACAGGGTGTCTGCTGCTCACGTGGAATGTCTTTACTAAAAAGGACTGCATTTCTTACATTAGGTTTGTGATGAAGTTGTTTGTTTGCTTTTTTTTTAATGGTTTGTATTAGAATGGCTAGCTTCAGTTCTCACTTCTTCAAAAGCTTTGATAAGCAAGACAAGCTATACACAATGGTGTGTATAATGCCAAGAGAAACACAGTAAGCTAAATGCTTTCTAAATATATTGTATGGTACTGATTTGCTTTATTTTTCTTATGCAGGAGAAAACCAAGCAAATTTTCAGGTGACAGCTGAAACTCTCCCAAAGCTTACTGAAGAAGCACAAGGTATGAAGGCTGACGGGACTAGAATATTTAGTAAAGCAGGATACCAGAATGGCAGTGTGAGTAAAGGTCTTCCACCTGAGAGTGACAAATGCCCAGATGTAGACACAGTCATGGCTAGAGCTGGGGTTTCAGAAACCACCGGGTTAGATTTCATAGAGCCTTTAAAAGTTATGGACATGGAATCAACAACAGAACACTCACAAGAAATAAGTGAATATAATGGGTTGAAAGCCCATGCTGACACGTCATTGAGAATGAGGGGCAATGTTGTATCTATTTTGGAGACTACAGAAGAAAAGTTACCTAGACAAAATCTTGTTAATGAATTCAATACATCACTTGATAATTGCCAGACTTACCAGCAGGATGAAGAAAACAATGCTTGTGACTTCTGTACCGTTGTTCCACCTAAAGGTAATGAACCTGTTAGGTTATCATCAGTAGAAAGTTGTAGAATGCTCTCCATAAAAAATTCTGAAGTTATATGTTCGGTTCTGGAAAGCGTCTGTTATCTGGACTTTAGAAATATGTCACTAGACAACAACAGCACTGCAATCCATGGAATTATTAATGAAACCGCAAAAAAGCATCTTCCTGAAAGCATGGCAAGTCAGACTAATTATGATCACAGAACTGGATTTGTAGAGGACTCCACCTCCAAATCCATGCCGGTAGAGCATCTCTCAGTGCTAAGGAATAAACAATTATCTAGCGATAAAACGGGTGATAGGGAAACAAATGATAGTACAGGCAAATCATACAGCTCTGAATTTGAAGAGGCTGCTGAAATCCAGAGAGAGATTGCTGTGGGAGGTAACGCTGAAGCTCAAGAGAGTGCTGATTCTGAGCATTGTCATTCTTCAGTTTTCAGTTCTATTGCTTCATCTTCTGAGGAGTTCTCAAAAGAAAAATTAAAAATGATCCCATCAGAAGCCAGTAAGTGGGAAAAGAACCAGTTGCAATTCTCTGTCAGTGATCTATGCAAGGATGATGCAAAAGGAAGTAGCCTACTGAAGGAAATGAACAGCGTTGCTTCCCATGAAATTGGACAGACAGATGTATGTATTTATAAGTCCTACAGTAAAATTTCTACTGTCAGTAGCCATGACTGTCAGGATCTTTCTGCCAAGCTAGAAGAAGGTTCACCTGAGGTACAACTGCTTGAAAAGGAATCTCAGAGTAATACAGTGTTAGAGTTTTCTGGCAAAGAAACTAATTTGATTTATACACTAAATGTAACTCTACCTCCTGTTACACAAAAATCAAGAGAACCTCACTGTGATGAGTGTCTATTTTGTACTGCTCATGAAGTTGCAAGCAAGGACAAGGCTGAGGATAATCTATCTGGAAAAGAGTCACTTGGTTCTTCTGGGGCTACAGAGGAACAACTTGCTGAATTTGTGCTGCATAAAGACAAATTCCAGTCCTCAATAAATCCCAAGACTTCTGGTGAATCTAGTGTGACAAGCAACATTTCCCAGAAGAACAGGAAGTCTTCAGAAGGGAAGGTAGAGAGTGTAGACACTGGTTTAGAAAATGAACATAGCAACACATGGAATTCTAGTAATCAGAGTTCAAAAGACCAGCATACAGCTGCCACTGCTTCCAGTATCTTATCAAGTAGAACACACATAGATGATGTGGTCCTGAACAGTCATTTTTTTAAGGCTGATGTTGAGATGAAGATTGATGAAAATGATAGTTTGGAAGGAGAAGCTTCAGCTGGATATAATAGTAAAAAGGCAATCATTTTTCTGGAAGAACATTGCCCTTTGGCATGCAGATGTCTTCCTTATCAAGATGACTGGGGCAACAGATGTGTAGCTCTGCATGGGATAAATGATATTTCCACAGAAAAAAGCATGTTTTGTCTAACTTATGCTGCAGAGGAGTCTACTGCTACCTTGGTAGGAGATGAGATTTCAAATAAGAATATGAAAGCTGAAAATACGAAACAATTTGATCTTTGTAAATTAACAGACAGCAGTGAAATTATTTGTGACAAACATGAGGCAAAAGACCAAGTTAGCACGTGTGCTGTCCCTGCAGATGAATTTGATAAAATAAGGACTCTGAGTTCTCCAAAAGTTCCTGGAGGCAATTGGAGAAGTAAGACCAGTGAACAGCTATTAGTCAGATATTTGAACAAAAAAAATTGTGTTCATAATTTTGGATTTTGCAACTCTCCCTTATGCCCGAAGATGAGAGAACTAGGCACATCTGAGAAGAAAGGAATGTCATCGCTCACAGCTAGTTCTTCTGAGTACAGCTCTTCAATCTGTGCTACATGTCCGTTACTCAACAATACGAACATGCAAACAGAAAAGACCCTTTCTGCAATTGAAAATCAGTTTCTTGCACATCCGAGTGAGTTCTATGACCTAGTTCCAGGCAGCAAGCAACATCTAGAAACCTTAAATAAAAAGCCAGACACTGGTTTACAATTTATCGCTACTTCTGCAGAGGAAACTAAACTGTCAATGAGCTCTGGCCAATATGAAGAGAGACTGTTAAAAAAAGGTGATGACCTGACTCTGTTAGTTGACAAACACGTAAGAGAAGATGGTTTTCAAAGAACTGTAAAAGAGAATGTAGTGGATTTTGAGTCTTCAACTGGTTTAAGAAATGCAGACTGTTCAGGATGCATGGGTTCCATCGGTGATCTAATTCAAGAGAAAATGAAAAAACTAAAAGAGAAAGGGAACAGCTGTGGAAGCGAAGATAAGGAAACCCTTGAAGAAAGCCTTTCTGATAGCAGATCACAATGTTCACAGCATGCTTTGTCCATCAAATGCGTGAAAGACAAAGCAGAGCTAGTGTTTTCAGGAAATAAAATGCAGCAATCCTTGGCAAAGATGAAGTGGTTAATTGGGGACCAGGCAAATACAGTTAGTGCCCCATTTTTGCCCTTCTCATCAATTCACAGGAGTCTGTTTTACAAGCCAGAAAAAATGCATGTACTTTCACAGATGGAAAACAAAAGACTGAGAAAAAAATCTATCTTAAATAACTCTTGCTCACAGTTGATGTTGGAGCCTGGTAAAGAAACAGATGCTAAAAAGGACGTGGGTCCATCCCATTTTGTGAAGTTTAACATCCAAGACTCTTCTAATGAGACTCACAGGGATTCAGAAACACCATCAGCTCTGAACTTAGGAAACTCATTGCCTCAGAAAGAAAAGCTATGCGTGTCATCTGAGAATACAGACATAGGTAACAGTGATTCATCTTCAGATGAAATTTGTAGCAAAGGTTCTTCAGAGACAAAACCTCTTTCTGTAACAATGTATGTTAAGAGCAGAGCTAGCAATACTGAAATACCATCTTCAGAGGATGAAAAGGCAACTAGCTCTCTGAAAGGTGCAAAAAGTTCAGGCGTTCATGCATGCAACAAAGAAAGGCAGAGAGATGAGAGGCATAGTGTGCTAACTGCAGAAGTCATGGATGTGACCTTACCAAAAAGTGCTGATTGTGGAGAGAAGTTGAAGAATGTATGTGTAGAAGAGAAGCTGGAAAGAGAAGTGTCTCACAGAAAAAAGTTGCCCATACATTCTTTCCTTGATGGAGAAGATTGCTTATGGACCTCATTAGAAGGTTCAAAAGAGTCTAGTAGCAAAACAGTTACTGTCAGTACTGAGAACTATGAAAAAGGTTTTGAAGAAATCCCAAGATCTGACCTAAATAGTCTTTCAAAGGAAAGAAACGCTACAAAGCCTACAAGCTTCACTGATACCAGTTCACTTTCAGAAGCTGTGCAAGATTATCAAACTGCAGATGCATCTGACAGAGATGCTTCACCAGAATTCAAAAACAATAAAATAAGCATGCTATCAAACAGTTGCAAAGAATCATTACCAAATTATGTAGTTCGATGTGAAGTATGTGTGCCTTACAAATTAAATGCACAGAGCAGAGATAATGCAAAGGAAATTACAGGATGTCAAGACACTATACCAGCTCATTCAGTTTCCACGGAAAATGAGACTTCAGATTCTGTGAGACTTGATAGAGTAGAGAAATGTCAGGCTCTTAAACGAAAGAAAAAGTATGAGGAGATTAAAGTGCATGGGTCAGACAAGGCAAAACAAGAAAAAAAGGCAGAATACAAAGTGAAAGCAAAAGTTACATTGCATCCAAGCATATTATACAGTTCTGAACTTTTATGCAGTTCTTCAAATGAGTTGGTGATGTCAAGAAATACAAAGTTTGAAAGTCCTTCAGAGGACATTTTTGTCATTAGAAGCAGTGAAAATAAACTGTGTAGCACTTTACAAGAAATCAAAAGGCCAAAGATTACCACTGATACTATTAGTTCATGTTTTTTAAAGACTCAGGATTCAGAAATGGAAAACCTGAACCTTAAGTCAGGTTATAATGGAATTCTTGGTGCCTTTGGAACTAAAAATAAACTAAGAGGACCTCTTCCATTAAAAATACAGCCTGGAAGAACATGCAAAAAAGTTCCCACATCATATCAACTAGAAACTGTAAGAAAAATAAGAAAACCTAAAAGTTCAGCTTTTTTGGAGCCTCCCTCAGAAATGCCCCCTAAACAGGAAAACACAGTCCTGAAATCTTTGTACTTTGCCTGTAAATCACCAACAGTGAAAAAGGAAATAGCCATGAGATTCGTCCATATGCCAAGGGAGAAGGCCAAGAGGTGCAGTTTGCTGAGCAGCTTGAAATTCAGAAAATGTACCAAAGAGCCAGCGCTACTGAGCAAGCTGTCTGCAATAGCCAGCAAATTACTGGAACCTGCCACAAGCATCCATAGCTTGGAAACTCTGCCGTATTCTTCTGAAATTCTTCCAGTGGCTGCAAGGTACGGCCAACATAGATCTAAAAATCTATTGGAAGCTGTCTCCTGCATTAACAGGAGCTTACACTCACGCTGGGCTGACAGTTGGTGTACCAAGATGTTCAGCTTTCAATCTTTTGCACTTTATTCAGTAGGATCTACCAAAATACCTTCTTTAGACTTGAGCAACAATTCTCCTTCTTTCTTGGATACCCCAGTGTTCCCAATTTCTTTTCATGTAAAATTGGACTCCAGTTCTGTGACAGACCTCACATGGACTACATCTCAGCACTCTGCACATCGCAGACTGGTTTTGGAAGAAATGCCGGCACCACCTTCAAAGTGGACTTTTCTCCTGTCTCAGAGCTGTTCAGATGCAACAGCAGTCAAGGAAGATTCCAGTCAAGATCATGAGCTGCATTCCCCTCTCTCCGTAACAACCCCAGGAGTTGTTGCACTTCATCCTGACCACGGAAGAAATGCCATAGCTAAAAGAACAGGAAGTTGCTCCATGCTTGGCCTTCACACAGTGTTAGCACTTTCTTCACCTGGATGTTACAGGATTTGGACAAGAAGAAGAAACTTAACCAGTCATATTCCTACCATCCAGAGACTATTTATATCCCAATTTACCCAGGGCTTGAAAGGGGCATCTAATGTATCAGATGACCTGGTCTCTTCCTTGCCGTACTCCTTGGGCAGGGCGCTATCCATATGGAGTCAGCATGGTCCTTCTGCCTGTCCCTCCGAAATCACTCCTCTTCATTCCAATCACTGCAAGTGGCAGCCAAGTGTGGGCATCGAGAACAGGTAAAACTCATCAACTTATTTCTGAGAATAAATACACATAGAGTATGTTCTTGCTTCTTTTTTGGGAGGGTGAGGGTGATAGACGCTTGTGCTGCAGAATCAGTTTTCCCCCATTCCAAATCTACATGTTCTGCTCCAAAAATGGCTCATTGTGGAAGGTTCTTACCTACAGAACAGTCTTTTAGCTGAATTTAAATATATTTGCCTTCGCTTCTTTAATGCTATCCTCTTTTGGCAGAATGGCTAACTCTATTTTCTTCTCCCATGCAAAATAAACACACCATGCATCAGAATATATAATGCAGAAAGGTGAGCTACTTCATTAGGTCTATTCAGAGTGACTGCAGAACAACTGGATTTCTGAGGTAGGAGAGTTTTTTTTCAGAGGTCTGACCCACGAGTTTCACTTGAACCACTGTAAAATATTCAGCATCAGATTAGGAAGAATCCTAATTGGGGTGCGGGGGGAATTCAGTTACATCTTTAATTGTATTCCATGACTGTTCTGTGCTAATCGAAACCTCTTGATGTGTACTGTGCCTTTTGATAGTGTGTTGTATTGTTGGCACGCACAACCCAAGCTCCATTTCAGGTTGGTGAGGAATTTTGGTGTGTCTGTCCTTCTCGATGCGAGTGGGAAGAGCGCTGATGTCTACTTTGTATATTTCACTTAACTTTCCTACCTACATTTGAAATATTTTTGCTGAGAAACAGAATAAAAGAAGAGGTTCCTAGTCCTGGTATGAGATTTTTGCATGCTCTTGTGCAGACTTCTTTCCTGTTATGTCTCAGTACCTGCTGCCTGAGACACAGGATGGTTCAGTCCCTGATCTGGCAGCCTTGAGATTGCTGGACAGAGTAATAGTTCATGAGTCTGTTTCATTAACTCTTGTGTTTAATATTGCAGTCTGTAGAGAACTGTTGAATTTCACTTATATGTAACTAATGCTGCATTTTGCTTTAAGTAGAGAAAATACCTAATAGTTTATCACTTGCTAGTATAAATTCTCATGTCTACTAAGACAATTTGAGTGAGAACATGAAGTAACTACTCCTTTTTGTGAGTTCTCTGCACTAAAAGATAGAATTTGAATAATGACACAGAGACAACTTTGCAGCATATTCTGTAAGACCTGCCTTTTTTGTCCCACAAGACAATATTTCAGGCTGAATTTTCTAGTGTATAACTTAGTACTTTGGAAGTAATCACATCAGTAAACTCTAAAGTTTGAGCACTTAGCTTAAAATAAGATGTTGCCATTTTTAACACAAGGAAAACCCTACTTTTTAAAGCTACTTGCTGTGCATGAGATGAATTATTTTGTATTGTAGAGGCATTTTATCCTTGGACTGTGAGATCTGAGCTGACTTAATCTCATGTTTTCTTCTATAGTTATGTCTGCAGACTCTAAGGCAGTTTGTTACAGCACATCCAGTAACTAAAATGTAGGAGGATTTAATTTCTTGTCATAAAGGGTAAATTGAGAACCAGCTGTATTGCTATGAATTACGTTTTCCTAAAGAAGAGAAGACAGATGAAATCTTATCACTCTATGTGAAAAATGCCCGAAGTTAAAGTAGCGCAAAGCTCAGTTTGTTTTTTCTTCTTAGATATTTGAAAGGAATTGATGTATCTGTCTGGGTACACTTAATTCTTCAGGCCCACTCGGGTTTTCTTTCAAATTAAAGTTATTGTAGTGAATTTAAGGCAACAAGTCTGAAAGAATGTTTCCAGAACTTTAAGGATGTGTAGAAAGTGAATTCTATTTCTAAAATAACTGTACAAAAAGTATAATTAAAGAATTTGTATATAAAATAATTGAAAGAAAAAAAAAAACCCTTTAAATATATTACACCATTTAAGATTCTGTTTTGCTGGAAATTGATAGCTTGTTCTCATCAACTAATAATTCTTCTTCTAAACATATTAACAGGAACAGTGGCAGAAGGATAATTCAGTAAATCTCTCTTAAATTTGTGTTTACTCAAAATCTATATGATTACATAGAAATAAATAACTAAGATATGTCATTTCTATATAAGAAATTCTGGCATATAAATACAAAAATACAAGAAAGTGAATTTGGTGCAGCATAAAAGCATTTTCAGCACAGCTGATGGCTTTTGATTCTGTAGTGTTACAGGCTGGCTGGAATTTCTTTACATAGGTATTTTTTTACTCCATAAAAATTACCAACCTTATAGAAGGGCCTGTGGTTATTCTGATTAATTAAGTGTATTCCAGTAAGATTATGAGATTTAGAGACAGCAGAGAGAGAATTTTATGAAAATCCTACTCTGCACTTTCTACTGTTCCACCGTGTACTTTTTTATTTAGTAGAAAAATTATCCATGATTTTTGTTCCGTTTTAAAAGTTGTTTTTTTAATAAGGAATCTAGACTTGTGTAGCATTAGCTCAAGCATTAGCTTGAAAACTGTAATTATTTGTCTCTCTCTGTGCTCTCATTTCCTTTTCTTATCACTACAATTTTAAGTAGAACTTAAGGTAGAACTACTTCCTACCAAGCTGTCAGTGAAAGTTAGTTACTAGTGGGCTAAATGACAGATGTGGCTTGCTCCTGTATGATTTTACTTCTTACCCTTGCCATTCCCAACGTTAGCATTTTTTGTCTTGCAGTCCAGATTATATTAAGAATCTTTTCCCTCATCTTTTTTTATAATGTAGGTCTAACTTCTTTCTCTCTCTTTTTTTTTTTCTTTTGAACCAGCTATGCCATATTACCACGCTTACCTGTACAGAGTATGGGAGCACTACAGACTGCAGGTCATGACATATGGTGAGTATCTGCAACTTTGGTATTTATGCTGAGTGGCAGGATCATAAGCTTTCTTGGAACAAGGCGTTGCTGATATCGTTCTGTGGTTCAGTTTTTGCCCGTTCACTTCAATAATAGCTTTTTGATTCAAGTTCTAAAGAGACACACTGATTGGATGTCATGGGGGAACGTCCAGGGGCATTCACACAAACACTGTTGTCGATCACTGCACAGAACAATGCTGTTGCTTTCAAGCACATTAAATACCTTACTACGAAATAGGTTTGTGAAACTGCAGAACTTAGTTTTCTTACTTGGATAAATACGTTCTTTTTGCTTGAGGATGTGGAAATAAGGTGCTGATACTTCCTTCTACTCTTTTTCAGTGTTGGAATGGCAGATATAAAAACTGTTATATTTATCTGTGAACAAAAAGTACTAAATTAATACCCGTGACAAAGAAATTTGCTGACAGAGCAGGAAAATTAATCTTTTTCTATCAGTAACTACTAAATAGAGCTATAAACGATATGGAAAGAAAAACAGTGGTAAAATTAGATGTTCAAAATACTGGCAATTTAGTTTATTTCAGTATCAGTGTGAGCAGCAGCAGTTTTTGGCTGTAAGCGCATAGTGGAGTAAGTGTTCTCTTGGGCAGTTTCTATGAACCACATTGTTTTCTATGCCCATATTGCAATTTAGGGACGAGAGCAGGAATGCAGTTGCAGCATAAATTGGGTCTTGATCTACTTATATCCTCTTCTTCCTCTGTTACAGTCTGGAACCTTCATTCCCTCTTCCACTACCAAAGTCTTGCTTGCTTTCGGAAGCACTGCCCCCTAGGCTTCCAGAACCTGACCTTCAGGTCCATGCCCTTGATGAAGCAGATACTTCCATTCCAGACTGTTTTAGATCCCAAGATGACACAGAACTGAAAAAAGTGAGTTCATTTGAGATTTTAGGTATCTCGAACATCTGCTGATGAATGTTACCTATGCAATGTTAAAAGACAAGGCTTCTAGTCCTAGTCTGTGCTCTTTCTTTTTTTTTTTTTCAAGCAGAAATAAAGTGGTAAAACAAAGATGAATAGGGAATTTGGGTAACTAACATGGTAATTTTTTCCTTCATCTTAACTTTTTTTTTCCCCCTAAGACTGACCCAGAAAAGAGGCCAAAGAAAGTCTCACAGATCCGAATCAGGAAAACTATTCCTAGGCTAGATCATAACCTTACTCCAATGGGACTACCCAAACCAAAAAGGTAAGCCATATCATTTTCATGGACTCATCGCTACCTTCTTTGTCTATTCTGTTTATTGTATAGAAGTGCTAGCTCTGACAAAGGGAATGTATTTCTTCACATACTGGCTTGGTAATTAAGTGTGAATAATTAAGTTTTAAAATCAGTCTCAAGAGATGAAATGTTATAATCTGCTAAACTGTTCTTTCTTAGCTTCCACAAAAAAGTGACCTGTGAATGGCTTTCCCTTTCTTTTGAGCACCATTATCTCAAAACATCATAGTATGCTAGAAAAAGCATTGACCTGTGCAGGCAAGACAGGCTTTAACAGATGTTTTAAAAACACGATATGAAATGAGGTGCTTTAGGCCCTCGTTTCTTCATTCTTCTCTATCCCCAGTTATTTTAAATCAATGTTTTAAGCTGAAACATAATTAGTTAGCATTTAAGCATAGTAGACAAACACTCCTTGTTTCTAGTAAAACAGCCTGTTGTGAAAAGATGCTTTTGAAATTTTTCTTTCTTGATTTTGTTCATTACTTTTTCAGGCTTAAGAAGAAAGAATTTAGTTTAGAAGAAATTTACACAAACAAGAACTACAAGTCCCCTCCTCCAGCCAGGTTTGTTCTGCTTCCTCATGAGAACACTGCTGAGATAAACGTACATTACCTAGGCAGAGAGAGGGAGCAGATTGAAGGGTTCTGATACTAAGGGGGAGTTAAATTTGAAAAATTGCTTAAGTTCAAAGCAGTAGGGAAAGATAATGCAAAATTAGTATCTTACAGTATCTTACATCTTACATGGAAAGCAGTGAAAAAGAATACGAACTAAGAATTTGCAGTTATCTAAGTAGAGGTCTGTGTATTTTTATCTATCCGTTCAGTCCCGTTTCCATCTATGTACAGTACTTAGCTTTTCTAAATTTGAGGGCGACTGAATATTCTTTAAAATCACAGGAATAACTGTTACCAAGTATATCATGACTATCAAGACCGGTACTTTATTCTATAAAATCAAATTTCTCTGTAATTGTGCTCTTGAACTGAAATACAAAGAGATTCATACCAAATGTGAATCAATAACGTTATTTAGCTAGCAGTATAAATGTGCAGTTGCTGAAGGTGCAAACTGTAGATAAGCATACATGAGAAGGAATATGAAGGGGCTGTAAAACTGTAAGAAGTAGGAGTGTCTACTTGGGTTATGAAATGCATCAGTCTCCCTGTCCTTGTAAGGTGGCCAACTTCTTGACTATTCATGAGCTCTATCTTCTGCTTCTATCAGGAGTTTGGAAACAATCTTTGAAGAGCCCAAGGAAAAAAATGGACTCTTGATTTCTGTCAGCCAGCAGAAGAGAAAGCGGATTCTGGAGTTTCAGGACTTCACTGTACCTCGGAAGAGAAAGGCACGAGGAAAAATCAAAGCAGTGGGAAGTTTCACTCGAGCAAAAAAAGCTGCACCACCAAGTGCGGAGTTAGATGCCCTTCTGAGTCAGAAGCTAATGGACCTCGAAGAATTTTTTGCAAAGGAGGATGAGCAGGAGCTGTTGTGTAGCACTGGAGGGAGCCGTGAGCTGAAAATGGTCCAGTGAGCTACTTTACTATGTATTATAGTCCTGTTGGGAGGAATCTACTGATTTCTTCATACCTTACTCTACCACTCTCTTCTAATATCTCATGATCAAGTATTGGCTGTGACCCTCTAAGGTGCTATTTAATCTTTTTTTTTTTTTTTTTTTCCTACTGGAGGGATTCTCTTAGGGTCACATGTGACTTAGCATTCCTTCCCCAACCTCTGGAAGTTATGGCTAATGTTCAGTTATGTTTCAAGACCTTTTAAGGGTAGAGTAAGAGTATCAGGGAGGAAGCAGCTCACCTTCCATGATGCTGGGACTCTGTACTCCAAAATCTTTGCACATTGAATCTGCTGTTACTACTGTAATGGCTGTTTGAACAACCTGACAGGCAAGTATGTGGTGTTTGGTAAAGATAAATTTTAGCCAACACGTTCTTGATATACCACTAAATTTTTAATAATTAAAAATAGCATTCCTATCTTACTTTCAATTATTTCTTCCTTCTGTTTCTGTAGAAGGTTCCTTCTGAATTTCTGTGCCCTTCCTGGCTTCAGGCAGCAGAAGCTCCACATAACTAGACTTTAATGAACTTGCACTTTGTATATCTTAGTTTATTTGCAGCATGAGGACCCCTTTTAACACAACTGTGAGTACAAAACAAAAAAAAAAGTAATACTTTCAGAAAAGATGATGCCCGCTGCTGTTTTTTTCCCAAACAGTGAGTTTTTACCAAATTGGCTGATGCTTTATACCCCTTCTCCAGAGGCAAAGCCTATGAGTACGTTAAGCCACAGGGTATGGAAGCTGAGCATTTTATTAGCTGAGCAGAGCTGCTGCGTACAAGAAGCACCAGAAAAACCTTTGAGACTCATTTTGAACCGATTTTAATTTCAGGTAAAATATCAGCTTGATTTTAACACCCGTTTTAGGTTTGCAATTCAGATAGCTCCCACTTAGATACTCTGTGTACAGCACTGCTGTACGCAATAGCTAGTGTTGTACAAAAAGCCTCCTAGCACGTGAAAAACTTTTTTTTCATAAAGTGAGGCCATTTGTCATTAGATGATACAGCACCGGGCAATTTCTCAGCCATAACTTTTAAGAGAAGAGCGTTTCTTTCTGGGATAACTTCTGTTAAACTTACTTGAAGCATAATTCAAAATGAATGCTAGCTGCAGTACAGGTAATTTCTGTCCTCTAGTGCCTATAGAAGTTATTCATGCAAAGCTGACTTTGCTAGGATGCTCAATTGAACTAGTTTATTCTTTCACTTGTCACTTAAAACTTGCACTTTCTTAGTTACCTATCCATATAGTAACGTTTATATTCACATTCAGAATAAGCAAGTATCTAGTGGGCAGGTATTTTAATGAAGTCTCAGTAGATGAAGGCCTGAAAATACCATCACTATCTTCTGCTGCTCTGCCATTTCTGTTACTGGCCTAACAGAAAACTCCAAAATTAACAAGCAATCTGTTGAATTCCAGAGTTTGGAAAGTAGAGAGATGGAAGAAGAATATTATGTTCTCTGTGCCTGAATCTTGAAAGAAATGGTTTTTTTGTTTTGTTTTTTTTCTCTCAGTTTATATGCTGGGATTAATGAAAATCTGCATTCTTGTTTTGGAGGCTGATTAATCAGGAAGACTCAGGAAAAGAGAGAGGTGCAGACTTAGAGTAGTGGTAATTTGGATTTTGAGGATAAAATAACAAGATGGGTAAACTTCAAACTTATTGACATAAAATTTCAGCAGCAAGGTCTGGTTAACCTAATTGAGCTGCTGGGGGAACATTTTAATTGATCTTCTTTATTTTTATAGAAATCCCTTAAAAAAAAAATCAACTGTTTCAAAAAATATTTGAAGCTTTCTCTATGTCAGCTTATTACCCAAATATTGACTGGCTGGAAGCTGTTGCAAGAGTGATATATATACACAAATAGATAGATATATTTTTATGGTTTTATGCCGTAGAATGGGATTGTGACACAGTGTTAATTAACCTTCTGTTAAAATGGGAGGCTTTTACTGCTGTGACAGAATTGAGCTGTGTAACCTCACTGGGGCTTTTAAGAAAACAGTATGGATGAGAGGGAGGGAACTCGGGTCCAAGCAAAGTTCAGGCTTCTGATATGGAACTTTTTTTTTTGTCTACTTTCTTGCTCTGTCTTGTTTCTAATTGCTTTGAAATAACACTTCTTAACTTTTTAATAGTTACAGCAGAGGGAGCATAGGAAAGAAAACACTTGATCCCCTTTTATTTACAGTAATTGGAGGAGTTAGAAAATGATGTAGCAGTTGCCTAGCTTGTCCCAGACCTTAGAGTTTGTGGATTATTCTGATCTAATATTTGTATGATAGAGTTGTAAGCTAATTGAGACAAAGCATTTCTTTTCTTCCTCCCCACATCCCCCTCAGGAACAGATGTCAGTCATGCGTGCACTTTTTTCCCTCTCCCACCTCTGTCCCTATTTACAACACTCGTGGAACAACCTTGTTCCTTGTGGCTGTTCTTTGTACACTGGGAGCAGTGATGGTGCAAAGGTAGGTAACTGCCACTCTGAGCTGCTTCTGTCTCAGATCATTGAAGGAAAAAAGTACAGAGAATGTATGTTTAGGGGTCGTAAATACTTCCCTAGTGGAAGAATATGTACAACTCTCTTTTCATAGAGAGAGCCTACTTCAGTAATTTTTTTTTTCTTGTAACATCATGGAAAGACATTTGTACATATTGCTCATGGAATGATGTCTAGAGCAGCTTGAGAAGAAATGCAAAGCTTTTGACACGTACCATCTCATAGCAGTTATTTTTCAGAGACAGGCAGCTTTTTTTGTTTTTTTTTTTACTAAATTAGCTGATTATGAGGGTTAGATTTTTTTTCTTAAAAACGTAACATCTTATTTTCATCGTGCTGCAACTGGAGCAGCTAAGACTACTTAATGTACATTAGAAAGTTTGCCTGCCTGGCCTTGTGGTTGCATACATTTGAGGTCTAATGCTTGCTGGATATGATCTTCTGCAAGCGGTTCTCATTTATTGCATTTCATGTGAGTTGGGCCTTTGGCATATTATGTTCCAGGTGCTCTTCTAGGATATGGATGCTAACTGTGGATTAAATGTCTAAATGATGCTATCATGTCAACAAATAGCTTAATGAGAATTTGTACGCCTGTGCCATTAGCCTCCGTCAAGCTCTTGGCATTTTATTTGTTCAATATTGTGTGAATTCAACATTTTACTGTTTCTTTTGTGTGTGTTTTTAATTTATGGAAATAAATTTTTCTGAGAACCTTTCTGTTGTTTTGGGATTTTTTAAAGCCTTCTTCAGGCTTGTACTAGTAAACATGCGCAAAACATCTGTCTTACAGACATGGGGGAAAAGGCCAAATCTCCAAAGAGAGTGACAGCACTAAGTACCTGGGTGGGCTGTGAGGGAGGTAAGCAGCAACAATTCCAGTGCTCCTTTATCCACAGCCCTACTTTAAAAGGAATGCAAATGGACCTGTGGAAGTTAAAGCACACTCTGAACTACCAGGCTCCTGTTCATAATAGTAGCATTAGGACAGCACAGACCATTCCCACTATTTCAAAAGTATTTGAAAAGTATTGGAGCAGGACCATGGTTCACATAATGCAGCGTGTGCAAGAAATCAAACCACTGCTTCTAACTCAATGCTGAAGCACAGGAATGTCAAACAGGGCTAGGCAAGCTTTTGTAAGAGCTGTAACAGAAAGTAATTCCCCCCACCCATGAGGTCTTACCTATAACCCAGTGCCTCTGACCCAGTTTTTTTTAACCCAGGTATTACATATTCAGCAGCACTCTGTTCTTGGAAAAGTTAAGCTGGCACTTGCACTTCACGCTGTTCCTGTGATTGAAGTGCAATGCTATCCAAGTCCTGCAGGTGGCATGAAAGCTCCAGTAAAGAAAGGGAAGGAGCGCTCCAAAGCCCTCAACCGGACTCTGCTCTTCCTCCACTCCATCAGGGCTACAGCTTGCTGGCTGCGATGCCACACATGAAGATGATGTTCTGTTACCATACTGGGACTCGTCTACATTTCATTTCTCGCCTCTCTTTCTTAAAGGTAGGTGAGTTTGGATTTGCATCCACTCTCTGTTATTTGCTTAGTTAATGACAAATGGGGACAAATTAGAGAACAGCCTCAGCTGTGAAGCACTGAACCTAAAACCCTTAGTGCTGCTCAGAGTGCAATTTATTTTTTCTCAGGAAGTGAAAAAGGGAAATGAAAAAGGCTAATGTAAATGAAACAAAGGAAAGGCAACCTAGGCATGGAATAAACTGCTTAAGAAGAGGTCGCTTTAGCAGTGTATTTTATAACTGAATATTTTGGATTCCTACTGCCTAGCTTTGCTTAATTGAGGGGTTTTATTTTGTTTTGTGTTTTTTTTCCTTGCTCTGTAGGGGAGATTGATTTACTTTCTCTATTGCAGCTGGCTGGTCTTCACTAGTGGCATTTCTTTTATTGCTAGCAGTGGTTAATGCCATCCACATGAAAGTCTTTCTCCCCTAATGGGCAAAACGAAACTATGATATGATACACTGTATTCAGAAGACTTAATATCACATTCAGTTTCTGCTTGTAAAAACAATGGTCAGCTTAATTAATTCACCTTTTGTCACATCAGAAATGTCAATGTACTGTATGAAAAGTAATGATTTGTGTTTCTGAGAACTTAGGTTGCTTTGAAGTAATGCCTCCTGTTTATTTCTATGGAAACTATAACTGCTACAAAGAGCACAATCACACTATCTGATAGTACAAATTCTCAGCTAGAAAACAGTAATTTTCAACGCAGTCACCACTATTAGCTGTGTGTTTTTGTCAGCAACTAACAAGAGCCTGCATGCCACGCTTGTAAAAACCCACACCAGGGGAGGTGACCCACTATTACCACTGCTGAAATGCACCCCCCCCTCCCCCCTCACTGTGCTCACAGGCACTGTTTAGCCTCTGTAAACATTCAGCAAGCATTGGTGAATGCTAAGGGCGCCATTTTTTCCACATGGAAG
Organism: Numida meleagris; assembly: GCF_002078875.1. Taxonomy (NCBI): domain Eukaryota; kingdom Metazoa; phylum Chordata; class Aves; order Galliformes; family Numididae; genus Numida; species Numida meleagris. The sequence goes on from NC_034422.1 coordinate 9,277,330, forward strand.
AATTCAACACAAGTTTGCTTCATATGCACTTCCATGTCAGGTGCCATTCTGTCACACAGCAACAGAACGTAGCTGAATATTGGTGGGAAGGTTCAACCTCTACTGCTGTACCACCAGCATTCACACCTAACATCATGGGCCAACCTAATAAAATAGGAGGTGTTACTTTTGGAGCAGCCCTCATATATCCATTGCTTCCCTTCAATTTAAGGCTGCAAGAATCCAGATCTGCTCACTCCTAGGTGTCTTACTATATGAATTTGAGAGAAAAGTATTTTGATTTACCAGTATAAATCCTTGATTAAAAAAGGAAATATATTCTTTCCAATTAAAACCAGAAGAGACTTCTGATAGTGATTACATAAGCAATCTATCATACATATCTGTATTCAACGTGGATTGCAATTAAAATCAAATATAGGAAGACAATCCTGCAACTACCAAAATATCAGTTGAATTTTTTTTTTTTTTTTGCATGGAAACAGTTTTTAGAAGATAAAATAGGAAATGCAAGGTAAACTGCTACCCACTAACCTGTGCCATTCGTGACAGTCTGTATTTCAGTCCACTGCACTGACCCTGCTGTTCCCCCCCAAAAAATGCTGAATCCTCCATAGCAGGTAATCTGATGATCCTAGTTCTGTGCTGTGGGTTATGTGAACTCGTGAATGCTGTTGCACATGATTCCGTGCTTCAAACAAGAAAGGGATGACATAGGAGTAATATTACATGATCATAAATGTAAAATCTACTTTCTAAAGAAAACAAGGATTATGACAAAAGAATAATCAGCATACATGTCCAGAGATGACAGTTTCCTTGCAGATTGCTTTGGATAGTCTACTTCCTTGTTTCCAGCACTGCTGGTAGTACGTGCCTTGCAAAGCCTTTACAGCAGCTGTCAGGTTCATGAGGTGGCACAGGCATCTTGTTTGCAGAAGTCTAAGATGCCTACAGACCAGTAAGAAAATATGTCCTTAAAATACTGTCGGCTTTGAAAATGACAAATTCTCTAGCTACTATTCCCTAAAACAGAACAGTGGTGAAATTCCCCTTTTGAATTTCAGTTCTTTAACAACTACTAAACTCACTCAGACATCTAATTCATTGCATAATCTGCATTTACTTCAACACGGATTTTCAGGTCCCCTAACAACTCAGCCCTGACTCACAGGCAGTTTCCGTTATGGTGAGAACTAAATATAAATTTCATACAGCTTTCAGAAGATAATAATGAAAAAACTGTCCTTTAAGTATAAAAAGATTTTTATCTTGAGTTCTGTGGTGTAATTTTTAGTGCATTCTTTTAAAAATTGGAATTTTTAACTTACTTTGAAGTTAAATATAAAAATATGAATATTTTCCCCAAGCTTGATATACCCAGATCTTTGGAATAGGAAGGAAAAATTTCAGAGCAGGAGTAAGACAATTCTACCTCAATAACTTTGTACTTGCTCCAACACGTATCATTCCCACAGAACCCCAGTTTCAGTGCTTATGGATAGGAGTTGCAAGAGGTTCCAAACACACTCCACACATTATACTCTACTAACAAAGTTGTGTAGAAATTACCTCTCAAGTCAATGCTAACAAAAGGGCAATGTCTATGCACAGAAAACTTCCTGCTTCACATTTTTCTCTAACTTGGAATGAAGAACTTGACTTTACCTGCAGGTGTACAATTAAACACTGATTCTGCCAGCTGAAAGAAAGGTTCTCCAAGGATTTCCTGATAGCTCATGTGAGTTGCAGGAACAAGGTACTGAGTAGCATCTTTGAAAAGCAGATCATTGTCACCATATTTTTCTGACTGAAAGAGATGGAATTCAGAATCCAGCTTGGTCCTCAAAAATTCCTAAACAGAAAAGAAGTTTCACAGTTTGGACTACAAATAGCAAGGTTAAGTTGGCGAGCATCAGTTTTACAACAGGACCTAGCAGGAAAAAAAGAATATCTCTACTTTCATCTAGTATTAGTCATACAAAAAGATGTGGCTTTGGAGTGGCTTGTTTCTCAGACAAAGTATGATCATTTCAGAATGGCAGCTGATGGCCGTTGGAGAGTCCAAATAATGATTTTCTCAGTGTCCTATGTGCATTCTTAATTCTTCCATATCGGTTCTGAAGACACTTTATATATTTGGTATATAAAGCTCTAGATATTGAAAAGGTTTTCAGAACTTGTACATAGGAAGTGTTAACATGCTAACTTTTTCCCCCATTATCTACCTTACCTGAGATTTCATTAGGAAGTCATAGATTTTAGTGACAGTGACTGGTCGGGTCATGACTGTGCTGGGAGGAATGGGCCCAAGGTTGCAGGCAGCCCATTCTGTGACTGCAGCACGCGTTCCATCCGGACACAAGAGTTCAAAGTCAATAGCTGTATAACCTTTTGTCCAACCAGAGCTATCCAGACCTGAAAAGAAGATCAAGTGAAGGAAAATCCTTTTGAAAAACCAATGCAGAAGACAAGGTGAATCTCATGCAGTGTTAAAAATGGAGAGGAAGGAGCTGAGTGACTATGCATGCTGTATATTCATCTATTGAGAATGCAAAAGGAATAGTTTGGTGTTTTCTCTGAGAAAACAGGTCAGTGAACTGAAGCCAGTTTTTAGAAGATAGGTGCAGAGGAACATTAAAGCATACCAACAGCTTCCTGAATACAAAGAAATTCATACTGCTTGTCTTTGCTTCCTCAAATAAGCTGCTCATTGCTGCACCAATTCCTGTGAGTTTCCAGGTTCTTATACACCTGCTTGATTTTAGAGATATTTCTCTCTTAGAAAGTTTTCTTCTGCTACTAAAATTGACTTGAGTTGAATTTCAGTGTACTTTATCAGGCTGAACAAAATAGGGGTTCCCTGTATTCTCACCTCAATGAGAAGTAGCACATTTTGGCTGTCAGACTAGTAGGAGTAATTTAAGAGAGGATTTAAGGTACTGTAACTGAAACCACTCTCACTGACAAAATTCAACAGCTAGACTTTTGCAAACTTCAGTATTTCCTGGAAGAAATTAACCATTTCTCACTGGAATAATGAAACACTTTGCAGTATTTTTACCTACTAAACTATCTGGATTATTTATTCTGTAAGTACCTGTGAAACAACAAGAAGTTGCCATGGTGAAGCTATAGAACATCTCTGAGCACAAGCAGCCCACAGTATCTCGCTAACTGCTGTTTTTGTTCTTCAGACTGATTAAAAACAATGGGTACATGCTCTGCACATGCCTGTGTGAGAAGGTCCCGTGGGAAAAGTCATTTTTTATAGCTCTGAGCTTTCCAAAAACTAGTGCAGTCTCCAAGGATGATTTCCCCTCCTGTTCTCAACAAACACATTCAACTCTGCACTCAGTGATTCTTCCTCTTTCCTCTCTGAAATGGAACAGTACCTGAATTTTAAGCTTTACCATAATATCTACAGGCAGAAAAGTTCTTGTACTCTTCTAGCTTCAAACACAATTTCATGGACCTACTTTAAACCTGTACAAGCTGATCCTTAGGGGTCACAGTCACAGTGTGGAAAGTGTCAATAATTAACATTCTTAAATTAGAAGAAAACATCTGCATCTCACTCTCTATGTTCCAGAGTAGGTTTGAGTGTTCCAAAAAAGCTACATCTCCAAAGCTTCTTCCACTGGGATTGCCAACTAAGCACCTAGTACAGGAAAAAAAGGAAAGGTTATCAGAGACAGCCATTACAAAATGGCTGAAACTTAGACAATCATTGGAAGCTAAAACAGGAGTAGCTGAAAACATCTTCATCTGAAGTTGTTTGGTCATTATGTGGAACAAGTTAGTGATGTCAGTATAGATCTCGACGGGCAGCATTCATGTGTTTGTCAAGACTATTCCATTTCTCTCTTAAAGCAGCTCCCATGACAAATTTGCAGCACAGCATCCAAGTAACCCCACCTGTGCCTTGCCAGGAAAGAGAATTTAATTCAGCTAAACAAATTACAGATCTATGAGAGTGCTTTCACCTTTAATATTCTTTTTCTACCCAATCTTCAACTATTTCTTCTTTTAAAAAATATACATAATAATAATAATAGAGTTTTATCACTGCTTACAGCCTACAGTGCTTCTTACTGTATCATCTCTACTTTCTGATCTTCTAAGTATCTTTCATCTCTTCTCTTAAATGAGTCGGTTCCAACACTCTACACCTTACATGTTTGGAAGCATTGTCTTGCTCAATAAATGGTTACATGAAAGTCACCAACCATCGGAACAAGTCATAGCAACTGCAGCCTAAACAAAATACATGCTAGCAAAAGTTAATATAGCCAGTTGTTTAGCAAACAAAAAGCTTCCATTGAAAACCATCAGCAAAATAAGCCAGTTCTGGCTATTGCTCCATGTTTCTGACTCAGGAAAAAAGAATTACCTGAGTGCTCCCATATTGCCATAGTAGCGTTCATTGTGACTTGCAGCACATCTGCTAGATACTCGAGCTCCTTCCACCTCACTATCTCCAATACACACTTTGCACAGGTTTCCATCTGCTCCTGGCATGCAGCCCTTCCAAAAGTAATTCTGGTAAGCTGAGTAGAAAAAAAACTGAGGTGAGATTAGGGTAAAGTCTCCTCTTCCATTAGAAGAATTGGATTCCATCTTAATAACTGATGGAAAGAGGCCTACATGGTGTGAAAAGTCAGTGTAAGAGGTTGTTAACTACGTAGATCATACAGTAGGTGGCAACATCCCTATTCATACCTAACTCTTGGAAGCATTAACAACTGGAACAGCACCTTTTTTTCCTCTACATAATGTGAGGGATAGAGACAGGGGATCATCACACTTCAGGTTTTGGAGCAACCACACAGATAAACTAAGTTAAGCACAAGCACAATGCAGCAGGATCAAGAGGCAGGACAGGGGGTTAAAAGAACAAGGGGAGTAAGAGTTTCTATTACAACTGTACCTGGTCTTACTAAAACATTTTGAGACAAACATAATCCGTAACTTTGTACGTTCAGAACATAAATGCATTTGAGCTTATCAGCTAGATAATTTAATCAAGAAAGAGACAGAGAAATTGACTGACTTTCCAAATATAAAACACATAATCACCAGACACATTAAGCTCTAGGAGAGGATATTTGTGTCTTTTGATCATCTTTCCCTTTTGTATGTGGGCACCAATACCACTATTATTTATGGTGCATCTGCTTGCTAAGGAATATCAAATGAAGTCTAGGAGAAATCCACCACTGAAAAGAGAGCTCTATACAAGAACACATCAAAGCAAATGTGAACATTTTCAGTGATACGCAAGACTGAAATCCTTTTACTCTGTCCTCATAGACTCTTTTCAATTTCACTTCCAAACATTAGGCTTCAGACTTCCACAGTCTACTCAACAGATAACCCAGAGTGACCCATACCAGCTCCAATATCACAGCTCTCAGTATCACTTCCCAGAGGTCCCACTGTGTATTTGGAAAGAAGTAACCATCCTCCAGGACTATACAGGTGGCTGTGGCATGATCGCCTTCCCCGAAGGTTATGGATGTTAATCTGTTTGGCACTTTTCTTAGCTAGGGCTACAGCATAGACAGGTGACAGTTCTACAAAACAATGACAGCAACCAGTTACATAAAGGCAATGAGGTATTCCAAACAGGTAGAGCCCCCGTCTTCCCTCCCTCATCCCTTATGATATTTTCAGTTAATGGTGGATCAATCATCTGCATTCTTCGCTTAGCCACAGAACTCTTGCCCTAGCAGCCAAACACTGCAGTGAAATCTCTGAAAATGCAGTGTGATTTCTTTCACAAATGAACATGCAAATATATCCCATCAGAAATCCTACAGGCAGCCTCAAGAAAAATCTAAATCTTTTGCCTTTTCAAAGTTCTCCCATTACCTTTGAGCTCTAGATGAAGTTTCCTCATTTCCTCTGTGCTCTCAGCAGCTGGAGCACAAACCTGCCCTGCAGAGGGGAGACAACCATTAAGGATCTTGCAACTGCTGTCATTCCCACTGCATGGCAACACCCCATCAAAAAACTTAATAACCTTGCAATCCCCTCTTGAGCCACGTCAGTATCTCTGTCCCTTTTACAGAAGAGATATAATACACAACTAGATCAAAAGCTACAGCCAGTTAGTGGAAGAGCTGAGAAGAGTACCTGAATATGTGTATCGATTCCTGCTTCCATAATAAAACATCGCAAAGTTTCAACAGTTGACTATATTTATATGGTGCACACAAGAACTTACCATAACATTCTGCAGCTACAGGCACCAATCCACACCTCCCTGCAATGTAGACATGTGTTGCATCCAGAGTGACTGCATCAGCCTCGCTACTCTGTCAACAGCATTACAGAAAATTACACAGACAGGACTTGCATTAGTTGTATAACCACGCAGCTGTACTTCTTCAGTGGTTGGAAATTCCCCTGCATAAATTCACTCTCATTCCCACTGCTGCCTCTAGTGTACAAATGTTTTTCCTCTTCTTCAGGCAAGGACATGCATACTCCGTGCAGATTATCGTACACTCTGATCAGAGTGAATCCCCTACCTTGATCATTTCAATGCAGTTTGCCATGGAAGTTGCTTGGACACAGACTAAAGGGTCAGATTTGATGCTCAGTGCCCACTCCTCACATTTGCGAAGCTCAGCATTGCTGATGCAGCACCAGCGCACAACACTGTTGTCCAAGGAACTCCCTGCGTCAGAAAGAAGGAGCACAGTGAGATCATGTTAATCATACATCAATCTGTTCTTCATTAAGGGGATGTTTCAGTCTATTCACTGTGTCTGGGAGGGAGGAATAACATAGGATGTCTACAGTCCTCCAGAAGGCTTCTCACCTTCATGACCTAGTCCCTTAAGGAGAGCTACATAATCCAGACCAAGGACATATGCAATTTCTAGCTGCTCCTCCAGAAGTTGCAGGTGCTGAGTGGCATCTCGAAAGAGAAGGTTCTTTCCCCCAAAGGATGATGAATTGAAAAGTTCAAATCTGGCTCTTTCCTTTCCTTTTCGACCAAAGAGGCGCTAGGACAAAAGCAACATTTTTAATTGCAAAAAATCATCTCATCCTTTTAGCGACAGGCAGCCTCATCCCCTTCACCCTTCATACCAATCATCTGCAACATAGTGTTCAGGGTCCCAATATCCATCACGCTGGGACAAAGCCCACAGGTGACACAGTGACTGGATGGTTACAGTCCTAAAAACATTACATTGCCCGAGATTCAGTTTCTTTGAAGAATTTTGTCTGTCATCTTAGATACCCACATTTACTGGGCGGTGCTGAATGTTTCCTGCCCTATAAGGGCAATTAAAGTAGTATGGCTGAATAGGAAACATTTGTGACAGATAACTGCAGAAACTGGGTACAAGATACCTTGTGTTTTACACTGGGAAAGTACTATGTGCAAAGTAGATCTGTCCAGCCTGATTGAAGTGTAGCATGCACTGAAGAACGTACTGGGAATATTACTTCATAGCCACTGTTATGCATAGGGGAACAGAGCTAAGATACGTGTCAATAAGTGAACTGACAAGGATATACAAAGATCTCTCAATAAAGAAGAGATTTTGCACTTCTACTATCTGCCCAAGTTCCCAAGATAGCATAATACACTGGGTTGGAATTATTCAGTTTGCTGGGCTAACTTGAGTGGCTTCTTAAATTCTTTAAATAGCATACATTTCAAGTTCAGGTCCACACAGATTCCTGGATATCAAGGTAACAGATGCTATAATTCGAGAGGGTGAGGGGAACAAAGTCGAACCTTGCCTGAACCTGTGTGTCTCCCTTGGCTATATAATTTATATAAGCTTTAGAGCAGGATGAAAATAACCACCTATTTCCCAGTTTGGCTATTATGGCATCTTCCTCTTCCTTACTTACTTATTTCCAGCCTTCTACAGAAGAACAACTCAGAGAGAAGTTAAACTTCCCTCCAGAACAATTCATTTTGAATGTTTTGTTCACAGTAACTATAAATTTATTGAGAAAAGAAGGCAAACCGGGTGGTGATCTCCACACAAATGTGGAATAAAATCCTTTTACAGAGATATACAGCTTATAATACCCACTCACTTGAATCATTGTAAGAAATTTGTTGGTGATCTTCTGGAAATTGTGGCGGCTGATGATGCCACGGCCAGGCCCCTTGCCCAAGTTACAGGTGTCATATTTGCTCAGCTCAGCTGTAGTCCCATCAGGACATAAGAGTTCGTATTCTTGTTGTTCTGACTCTAAAACAACAGGACATTCATGAATCTATTAAGTGAGACATGGCTTAGCAGTAAACACAGAGATGGAATATAAAATGTTTTTCAGAGAAATTTGCTCAAAGATCATGCACTAGCAGCATGGCATGCCAAGCACATTTGGGAATGCTATCTTTGATACACTCCAACCATAGAGAGGGACCTCATGTAGAGTTATTTCCAAATACTATTTAAACTGTAGCCCTGTAAACATGTTTGTTTAAAAATACTTATCTGCATCTACAATTGCCAACCACCTTCCACAATGCTAATACAGAGCTCAAATGAGTTAAAAAAAAATAATAATACAGCTATATGGGAACTGTCCATCCCAGCAGCTCAATACACTGAAAGTTAAAAGGCATCTTAACAGTCAGAAAGATCAACCTGCAGCTCCATCTGAGACTTTAGCCTAAAGAAATCACCTGTATTAAAATGCCTGTCTGCTCCCATCCTATTAATCTCCTTTTTCTGTTTTCCTCTGACTTGTGCGGAGAGCCAAGAAATACCACTGAGCTGCTTACAGTGACTGACAATAAACATATAGACACGTCCCAAACTCCTATGCAGGAAAGAGAACAGACAAAGGTTAAAAGGAACCTAAGTTTTTAGGAATACCTGTGGCTCTCATAATTGTCAGGTGATCTAAAAAGGCAACATCTGCTACTCCATTCTTCAAGCACCTGTAGGAAAACAAACGCCATCCCATTAACATGTAATCTACCTTTTCTCTCCTCACTAGTTCTTTTTCCCCACCCCCGAAGGTGAATTCAATATAAATTCAAAACAGACAGCTTACCTGAAAGCTCCATCAGAGTCATAGAAGGGTTCGTTGCTGCTGGTCTCACAGAAGTGGTTCTTGTCTCTGACATATGATTTTTGTCCTTGGCAAAGAGCACACAGTTGAGGAGCAGCAACACCAACTCCAGGGATGCAACTTGCATTGAAATACTCACTGATTACTGTAGGGAAAAAACGGGGGAAAACAAATCAAATGTGAGGAATGGGAAGAAAGAAAAGAGGCCAAACATATCATGGGTGTAATTAAGGCTATGCTGCTTTAAAAAAAAAAAAAAATTACTCTTTGGCAAATGCAGCTTCATTGTCTAAACTTCAAATCTGAAATTTTTGTTGGAAACAGGCTGATTTGATTTTGCTTGTTTAAAACCATCTTTGTACTGGCTTGCTATTGCAAAGGATTGTTTCCTATTGTATACAAAACACAAAGATTTCCTGTTTTGGTAACACTTCTGCCTCCATTTCACTCACTCTTGCTGTGGGCAGAGACATAGCTACAGTTCCTATCACACACCTTGGCTCAGGGGTTGTGCCTTATCCCAGGAAAGATCACTTCTTGCAAGGAGAAATCCAAGTGGAATATTCCAGCCTGAGGTCCACCTGGCTCCATTGTGGCAGCTGCGCACACCTCGTAGCCTCTGGATATCCAAAGTTCCTCGCTTGGCAACAGCCACAGCAAAAACACAACTTCCTGTGATAGGATAAAATATGTAACAGAAATAACTAAATTTATTAGCCAAATCAGAAGCATAATTTATTCTTCTTTACGTACATACCTTGTTCATAGACCTCCTTTGCCACAATGGTCAAACCATATAGCTTTACAGCAGAGTAAACATCTCCTGCATCCAGAGAAGCAGCATCTGCTTTATTCACCTTAAAAACAAAACAAAACAAAAAAAAACAGCCAAACCCTCACAAGTGTGTTTACAGGGAAACAAACAGAGCAGCTTGTCAGGCAGGAACTCTGCTCTTGAAATAGCAAGCAGTGACTTCTACAAGCATTTGCTTTGTTTTTAACTGAATCTCTGCTATTAATTACTAAAGTTTCACCAGGATTAAGGCTGTTACCTTCAAATAAATACCTATTCTTTCTCAGTAACATCGGTTCCTCCCTCTTCTTTGATCTTTCCATTCCCAAAACACAATTCTAACGCAAACTGAATAAAATTACAACTTATTTTTCCTCCTACTGTTCTACCAAAACCTTCTCAGATTTCTCCTGGCTATAATAACCACCTAAAAATGGAACTAAATCTATTAACAAGGGTCAGAGGACTGAATGAAAACATAAACCAAATAATTCCTTTAACAAACAAGAAAGTCCTACTTTGTTTTGCTTTCTATACCTTCAAATGCCCTGATGCATAATTTTATTTAAATTAAAGACCTTAATACAGAAAAAGACTTTTGCCCTTTACTCTAGGGAAAAATGAACAAGGAGTTAAAAACAGAAGGGAAGAGTGGAAAGGAAAAATATTAATTATAGTCAGAGTAGGATTGAAACTTACATTACACAGCAGGAAAAATGCTCTGACCTGGAGAAACCCAAACAAATTGATTACAGCCATCTATTTTCAAGCAACTTTTTATTTATTTCCTGGAAAACGCAAGCTGAGGTGGAACAGTATGGTTAGCAGAAGGCTCACATCTGAATTCTTACTGCTCAAGCCACCTTGTACAAGGCCTGCTCTGAAAGTACTGCTTCCTATTTTACTACGTTGGCAGGATGGCAGTAGTAGTTGAACCTTCCACCAACGTTCCATTACCTTTTGTTGCCATGTGACTGATGGCAGCAGAGGGGCAGTCTGACAAAATGGTGCCTGAGGCAAAGGTGTGTATCCGAATTAACTGACTCCTGCTGAATATTTATGGAGACCAAACAGTGGATGTGAGCACAGAGAGGCAGTGGGTGGTGCATTTTGACAGTGGCAATGGCGATGTGAAAGACAAGTCACGTTCCAGATGCCCATGCAGATTTTTTACAAGAGTAATGTACATACTTTCAGCTACGCAGGCTCTTGTTCATTGCTGCAAAAACGCATAGCTGATGGTGGTGACTAAGCTGAAAAATAGTGCTTTGTAGCTGAGAATTTGCTCTGTCAAATAGTGTTATAGTGCTCTTTTTATCTGTTCTAGTTTCCATGGAAACAAATAGGAGGCATTACTTTTGAAACATCCAACATACATTCTCCTATGTGAGATACCACCCTTTCAGTAATATTTCATTCTCCAGGAGTTGTTAGCCAGTTTCTACTTCAAAAGAGAATTCGATTCAAAGTAAGTTTTAAAAATCACTGTGAACTTACTCTGATTTTATCAATGCAGTCATAGGTATTGTGGGCTCTGATGCAAGAAATCCTGGCAAATGAATTGGTGTCAGTAACAGGCAGCACAGCTGTTAGTGCTTTGGACAGCTCAGCACACTTTCTCTGTTCTAGATCAGATAGAGTGCACCATCGAAACTTCTTCCCTGTGGGAGCAAAAAAAAAAGAAGTCAAGAACTACAGGACTTAGCAAAACAAAACTCAGTTTAAGACCCTATTGAAGGGAGAGGTTATTTTAATTAATTTCATAGATAAGTTGATTCTGCTCACTCACACATCCACACACTTGAAAGCACAAGAGAGATGTGCCCAAGCACTTTGGCCCAACATGCAAGACAACGTACATCTGCCATTGAGCCTTTACTATGTCTCTATGCTTCCTCTTGACTGGCAGCAACAAACTAGTTCTCAGACAGATTTTTAAAGATTCAACAATTATTATGGCATGATATTTTCCCAGGCACCTGAGAGTAAACACAGGGCTCCTCAGTGTGTTCCAGGGTACCCAAGAGGCTTCCCAGTGTGCCCTAGAGGTCCCCCAGGGCCCACCAATGCATCTTTGGGTGCCCGAGATTACCTGCAGGGCTTCTCAGAGTTTATCCACAGCACCCAAGAAGCTCCTCAGTGTGACCTAGATGCTTTCCAGGGCTGCCCAGTGTACTTTGAGGCACCCAATAGTACGCATAAAGCTCCTCAGTGTGCTCCAGTGCACCTAAGAAGCCTCCCAGCATGCCCTAGCTGCCTCCCAGGGCCCTCCAGTGTATTCTCAGGTGCCCAAGAGCTACCTTCCAGAACAACAGCACCATGAGAGACAGAAAGCAAGGACAACTCTGAGAACTCTGAGAAGGAATAATCACGTACTACACTGAACAGTGTATCGGAAAAAACATTATCAACAAGATCATCACAGTCCTAGATCTTTCAAGCAAGAAGTTATAAGAATTATCTTCACTTCTGAATGAAGTTACAGAACCTGCACAGGATCACTCTATGAATTTGTAGCACAACTGAACTACTTAGTTATCAGATCTTTTTCCAAATGAAAACTAATTAACCAACTTTAAAAAGCCACCAACAACTAGTAGCTAGTAGCAAGTGTAGCAGAAAGAATAAGTTAGGAAGATGTAATTAGAAGGGGAGATGAAGGTGAAACCTCCGTTTCCAGGGGAAGCTGGGGGTATGGTTGGTCTAAATTGACTGTGAGGCTACAACCAAAGGGAATGCAGACACATAAGCAAAATTTCCTCTTTTGCTTTATACTCTGTAATTATTTCATTTTGGACATACTATGATTTATTTTATACTCATTAAATGTCTTCCACTCTAAAATATATTCATATGCATCTCAAGAAGATACTATGCATTTATGGAGAGAAGAAAGTGGTTATTAGACATGAAAGTAGCCTGAAGTTACATAGCTTGACAGAATCCTGTACTGCATACTTAAAAATAAGACTGAGTACACAGAAAAGACTGTGATATCTTGAACACTGTCATTTCCAGAAAACCATTCTGTTTTCTAACAACCTTCTAATATTAAACAAAAAATGCTCAGAATAAACAAAAGTTTAATATTAGAACACTGAAGCTTTTCTTCCTTTGAGCACAATGTCAGACATTAGCACTCCAAATGTTTTGATGGTAATGCAGAGTCGTTCCAGAAAGAACTCATTGTAGTTTTTGAGAGGAGCAGTTTAAAATATACTGATTCATTTTGACGGCGCTAATGAGTATGTGGACGTCAGCTACTCAAAGGAAACCTTCACAGAATTGCAGAGAAGCTAGCTGCTTTGAGACTAGCAGGGTCACCATCTGCCCATGATCAAACAGAAAAAAAATACCATCTAATGGAAATCACAGGCACAGTTCTGGCTGCAAATTCTATACACAGAAGAAAACAAAAGCAAAGCACATATTAGAGTTTGTATCCTGGTAACTCATGAAGAGGTCACCTTTCTCTTCCCCTCTCTGCATCAAACTTACCTGAAGACAGCAAAGTGAAGATGATTAGGACAATTATAAGAACCGCCTTCATGATTACAGTTGTTCAGCAAGGATCAACTCTCTACTCTGACCGTCTGCATTCTCATACCAGGAATTCCACAGTGATGACCAAAACTTCTGGAAGATTAAAAAAAAAAAAAAAAAAAAAGAGGATTTAGACATCAACAAAGATAAAACGAGATTTTAAATAAATAAACATAAACTCTGTAAGATACTGCATATCTTTGCATGTAGAGAAGGAACAGTGACCTATTTAGTGCCCACAGATGGAAAATATCAGTGCATTTTTATCAGTGCATGAACTCACGTATGAAGAACTGCAAGCCTCTGTTTTTGAAGTAAATTGTGCTGCTCCTTGTTTCAGCAGGCACCAATATGCCTTCGAGAGATAGTGAAGTTACATCTGCTTTACAAAAAGGGTAACTAATTATTCTCTCTACAGAATATTAAAGAGGTTTTTGTTTTGTTTTGCACAGTAAGAGTTTATCTACAAAAAGTAACCCTATGCCCCCCTAAGAATTTAGAACAGAATCGTGATTTTGTCAGCTTTCTTGATTCTTTTCATTCCATTCTAGCCCAACAGTCTCATACAAACTGGTTTATTTCCCTGTTTCCTAACATTTAGCCTAGAGGAGCACGACCTCTTAATTACTCTAAAACAGCCATGACTCACATCATTAGCTTGCTCCCTCTCTCTATATAAAGAGATAGCTAATATGAATATGTATGTATTTAAGCAAAAGTGTATATACTGAACTGATGCAAAATATATATATATATATTGCTAACATGCTTTGATGTTGCTTATTCAGGAGAGACTTGATCACTATGATTCCTGGAGAAAGTCTTTTTCCCAGTTTTGTTTTCCTCCTAGCACTTCCTCTGCTTCATTTTGGCAACACTCCTCCCACATTTCTGTTCCTACATTATGTACTCTACCTGAGTAGATTCACAGACCTTATTCCCCACTTGCTTCTTTTGTGTTCATGAACAGACTCCAGTGCTCACCTTTGCTGTTTCCTAGGTTTCCTCACTAAGTCTGCAGCATTTGTTGAGATGTTCTTCATTGGTCTGATCACAGAAGGAGCTCACCTCTCTCACTCCTTCCTGCACTCCCTGGACATTCTCAAGTCCAAAGACTTATGTTCTCTCCTTTCATAAGATAACTGTAGGTGTCCCCATCCATTTCAGAGGAGTTGGATTAGAAGACCTTTAAGGACTCCTTCCAACTTGAAGGGTTCTATTAACTATGGTATTATCCCACCCTTTGACTTGGCTCACCTGCACAGGTCTAGCTCAGCTCAGGACTCTTTGGGAATTGCATCCCATTCCTCACTGAGCACAGTCTATGTAATCTCTCGGTACAACATATACTACATGTCAACATAAGAAAAAAAAAATCACATTACAACAAATTAGAATAAAATAATTATTTTAGAACAGTTACAGGTCCATATATTTACTTCCAATGCCAGGAAAAAAAAAAAAAAAGATTAGATCAGGCTAGATCACTGATCAGTTAAGTCCACGTCAATTAAAATACACTATAAACAAGTGTGTTTTATTTACATCTTAACCTCGAGTCACTCCTGAGTCACCTGTGGGGAAGCCTGTCGGTCAGGCCCTGCTGCAGGGTGCAGCCAGACATCAAAGCAGCGGCTTTGCAATGCTGGTGGCAACGCACCTGACGCGATCAAATCCCATCCTTGCAGCTGTGCTTCCTGCCAGCCCCACCATTATGTTAGCTCAGGAAAATGTGCATCCTGACAACTAAGTCAGCTAATATTATTAGCATTACGTGAGAGTTGCAGCTGGATTTCTGTTTAAATGTTATTAACAGTCTTTCCTGAGTAAGCCTAAGGTACAAGACACACAGGGAGCAACCTTCAGCTACTTACATAGATACTTCTGCTGTTGGGGCGATGTGAAAAAAGCAGTGACCATTCTGCAGACTCCACGGAGTCCTGGCTGCGAAAACAGGCAGCCAACCATTAATCACCAACGCAACGTGGTCAGCTGAGAGGACCTCAGCCTCCAGCAGAGATTGAGGAAACATGGTGGCACAACCACAAGGAATTCTTTTCCAACTGATTCACCTGTGAAACCTCCCCCGGCACTCAGAAAACAGCAATTAGCTGCTGGCTGGTCATGTGGTACCTCTGCATCCATCTGAAGATGCATCTAGGACGGTGGAATCCAGATTATCTCCACAAAACCTTCTCTGTGGTGTTACCACACGGGGACACCGAAGCCACACTGTCTAAACTCAACATCTCCACACGTGGAGGAACAGCACTACCACCACTTCAGTAAATGGCTCTCCTGACAGCCCTGATGCCGTCACACCACGTTCAAGCACTCACCCACCCCTTTGGGAACAGCCTCACCCCTCTCTCCGTTTCCCCCTCACGCCCACACCGCCCCCTCCGGCCCCGCCCCTTTCCCTCACACCGCTCCCGTGCGGCTCCGCCTCATCCCGCCCTCGCGCTCGGGACGCAGCGGAGGTCGCGGCGCCGCAGCAGCAGCAGCAAGATGGCGGCGGCCGTAGCACGGCGCGGTGGGGCCGCGCTGCGGCGGAGCAGGTACGGGCGAGGCGGGCGGAACGGCTCTGTGCTGCCCGGTGGTGATGGGTTGGGGCCGGAGTCAGAGCTAGAGCCAGAGATGGAATTGAGGGCGCAGCGGCAGCTGCTGACAGCCCGGGCGCGGGCGGCGGGAGGTGTGAGCTCTGAGCCGGGGTCCGCAGCTTCATGGCACGGTGCTCCGGGCGTGGAGAGCTGAGGGGAGGATCGCTTCCTCGGTGTGCTGGCCGCGTTCTTTGTAATGCCATCGAATGTCTTGAGCATACTGGTGTTGTAGGCAGTAGCTACGTCTTCATATTTCCCCCTCCACTTCTTAGGGCTCTAAAACCTTTCTGGTGAATTGAAGCCCGGTGCCGCATTTGGTAGCTTTCCCAATCCCTCAGCAGCAGCCCACGCGCTGCTCTTACCTCAGGTGCCCGAGCATGCTGCGGAGCGGGCCCTGTACCGTGTGCCCAGGGAGGATCAGCTGCGCTCCTTGCTCGCCCTCGGGTTGCACCACCTCGCTGTGTAAAACGTGCCGCGGTGTGGGACGCTTTGTGCTTGGTCAGGATGTGGTGTCCCAGGGCTGGGTGGCACGTTTGGCACCTGGTGATGGGAATCCGTGCTGTGGGGAAGGGCTGTCCTGCAGCGTTTGGGTCAGCACTGTGGTTTTTCAGCTGCCCTTCAGCTTCTTAATACTACTAATGCTGTGTTACAAGGATAAGTGAAAACTGTAGCTAATTATCCTTAACTAGCACAGTAAAACATTGCTTGCAAGTGCCCACTGCTATCCCTATGTGACTTCTGGACAAGAAATCTATTCCCGGACTTCTTATTTCCTGAATAAGGAGTCTACTTGAAACTCATGAGATATCTGAAATTCATTCTTAAAAATATGAAAGAATTATAATCACTTCCTGGAACTGAATCATCCTAATGATGCAGTAGCCCGTAAGTTAATGAAGTAATTCTGTACTCAGCGTGCATCTGATCAAGAGCAGATGAAAGGTCACAGTGCCAAATGAAGATGTCCCAGCTGTCACACTTGCATCCTGGGAACGAGTGCCTGGCACACACTGCTTTTCCAGCTATACCAGTTGGTCTAATAACTGACATAACTTCTTCATAGATTCCATAACTTTTCTGTGTTCACCCTCTCCCCACCAGTGTGGTGAGGAAGGAAGGAGATGTGTGAACCCAGGTCACGAGTGTCTCTTAAAGTAGTTGCAGGGAGCTCCTAAATGGCACCTGCATGCGTAGCAGCCTCCTGGAGGTGGAATAATGCCAGTGTTAAATGATCTCATTACAAAACTTTATTACTACGTTTACAAGCAGAGTTTGTTTTGATCAGCCTGGCTGAATGCCACTTTGTCCGTAGTAAGCATTACCTTTGGATGGATGTAAATGCATATCAGCCATGTTGCTGTAGAAGATAATGTCAATATTTGCGCTGCTTGCCATTCCTCCAAGTAGAGAAACTTTGTTTTAAATATTCTTATACTTTTCCCAGTAAAATACAAGTCATTTATTGATCTTGAAATATCTGTTTGCATGCTGTTGGATAAAATCCGACATATTAAACTGGAAGCTGATCTAGAGAAGAGTAACTCACCAGTTTTAGACACTTTTTGTTAAATAACAGATAGACTGTTGGTCTTGTAGACCAGGGTAGTGCACAAAATCGAAGACTCATTAGATAACACTAACTTGCTCTTTTAAAGGCTCAGGTTGTATTCACAGTAGAACTCCAAACATTAGGTGACATCAGCAAACACTACACTCAGAAGAGCAACACTGTTATCATAGAATTAAGTTTAAAAGGAACATATGTTAATGTTTTGATAATAGAGATACATAGGAGTAAGAAAAGTTAAATAGATACCTCATTGTTTAATGATGTATCTGCAGAAGCAGTTGGATTTTTTGATTTGTTGGAAGAAGAGGTAGGCCTGAAGAGAATGGATTCAGTATGAATTTTAATGCTTTATTTTATGATTTTTCAATACTTGGAGAGGAATTTTTCCCTGTGTGGTGTTCAGCTTCTGAATATGCTGTTTACATTTGCATTGTAAAACATTTGTACTTAAGCAATTGTTTGTTGTGTGTTGTATTTAGTTTCCTGACTGGCTTTAACTTCCTTGTATGTGAGAACCCATGCATGAGAACTCCAGGCCTGTGGAAGCAGCCACCTTCCAGGACGTTTTTCAGTGGTAAGTTATCTTGTATGTAATCCAGTGTTTATAAATTCAGGATTACTCAAAAATAGGCAAATTATGATTGAATACTAGTGAATATGAAGTTCTTGACATAGCAGCAGATGGATTGTCAGTCCAGATTCAGAGACCTACTCAATTCACAGAATTCCTACAGGCGTAAGTTTGCAAATAGTGATTTTAAACTGTTGGTGTTTGGCAGGAAGTAAAATAAAAAACAATAGGGATATTTTAGACAAATATTCCCTAGCCATGGTTGAGAGCTACTTTTTCCTTCAAGAAATGCCATCTGTTCCACAGTGATTTTATAGATATGAAAAGCCTTGCAGAGAAGCAAATCTGGGCAGCAGTTTAGATGCTGTAATATCCAGAGCAGTGCTTGGCCAAAACTGGAATTTGGATGAATGTCAGCTCTCAAATTAGGGATACCTATGTTAGAGCATAACAGAATACAAACAGTTGCATGCCTGATTTTTTTTTTTCTCCCTCTTGATATTTGTAAACCCTTACACTGCGTTGTTCCTGTGTGTTTTTTATCAGAAACACTGGCTTGCTGTGTCACTGTGGCAACTGCTTCCCTAATGGTCCCTTTTAATACATCTCATTTGAGGGTATTTGTTTTTTTTTTTTTTTAAGCTTCTTTGACACTTCAACACTCTTCCTGTATGTTGCAATTATCATTTCTGAATAAACTTGTCTGACAGGGCCAGCAGAAGGAGAGACGAGATAATGAATGGTGGCTACGTTCCCATTTTCTCTCTCTTTCTCTCTTGTATTTTTTCATAAGGGAAATTCATACTGGGACATTTTTCCAGATGTTTCATTCAAAAAGAGGGATTTCATGTTTCGCTATACTCCCTCACCTCAATGACTGGAGAAAGTAGAATATTTTGTAAACCAAATATAATCAGACTGTGATCAGAGTGCTTAGTGCAATGCTAGAGGAAGGACCTTTTCGTGGAAGAACATATACAATGGAACCTATTAGTTCTTAAATTGCTTCTAAACATCTACAGTTTTTGCAGTGAAGATGATCTCTGTGTAGCAGAATAAAAACAATTTACCACGGGTTCATTTTTTGTAATTACCTTCCTCAGATTATGTAGCTTTCTGAGGACTCTACAGATGAAAAATTACTTAAGATGGTACAATTTAGCAGAGTGTTTCATTTTAGTACAGTGTTTTTATATATATTTTCTAAAAAACACAACTTTAATGAACTGACTGTATTGAGCCAATATTTCATGTTCTTTGTATACCTATATTGTATCAGTCTCTCTCACATAGAAACATTTTAGCATCGCTTTAATTGCTTACCATGTCCTGTAGCATCTCATGCTCTGTGTTTCTAGCAGGACGTGCAGCCAGGTGCCAGGCCAGGCAAACTGAGCCTGTCTTTTGTGGGTTTGTGTCGCAAAGGGGATGCAAAGGCGTCTGCATGGATGTTGGCTGAGAGGTCTTTGTAACAGCAGTCGTGAAATGAGCCTGATGACAAAAATGATATCCGTTATCAACATGAAATTCAAAGGAATCATGTTAGACCACAGAGTGACTGACTTAGAAGGGAGGCGTTGAGCTTAATCTCTGATGGATAGTAGGAAGGAAACAGAACATACCAGGTGGGAATTTGTTGAAAGCTGTTCAGTTGTATTACCTGCTTTGGAGTGTAACTGTTATGCACACGTGGGGAAGTCATAATCCAGCAGTTTAGCAGGCCTGTAAGAAAGAAGAGGTCTAAATATCATTTTAAATTACTATCTGTACTTGTAATTATAATAAATGGTGAAATTGAGGTAGGATGATGTGAAGTACTTAAGGCCTGCTAAAGTGATGCTTGCTCTTGGAATAAGTCTAGGGCTGTGGGCAGGGCTGTGAAGAGCAAATATTGTTTGTTTTTTAGCAAGTATTTGTAAGCTTGTAGTCCTTGTGTTGACCTGTTGCTAAAACAGCTGCTTAGTTTTAAAGTTATGTTTCCTTGTCAGCTGAGGTGGCAATTGGTCCCATTTTTTAACAGCACTTATCTGGCTTAACTTGCTTGTCCAAATCCTTTGTCTCTTGTCATATATGAATATTCTATTATTGAAAAATATGCTTTTATCTGTTCCAGAGAAGGAAACTTACCTTTTCTACTCTGGTTTGCTGAAAGTAATCGATGGTGAAGACAAATCTCAGGTTAGCCTTACCTCAAAGGAGTTCAGGCTTAGGATTAATCCAGAGCATGGAAACGTACATGAAAAGCCCTCTGTCCTGGACTTGTTTCTACTGGTTCATCTGCTGAGACAGGAGCTTTCCTCGTGCTCCTGCTGCTCACCAGATAACTGCAGCAGTGTTCGTCCTGTTGGAGAACATGATGTTCAGCCGAAACCTCTGAACAGCCCAGCTGCCTGAACGTGGTACTGCTGCCAGAATCAGCAACTGAACTTTTGTTTTGGAATCTGTAAACTTGTGTTAATTTCGTTTATGGCTGAAAGGTGTGGAATTTTATTTTTGACTATTTTGTCAGCCAATGATCTCTAGCCCGGGAAGAGAAATGTTTGCGTAGGTTTATCAGTAGGAGTTCTTGAACTGGAAACAGCCTCTGGATACAACCTGTACAGAAACCAGAAAAAGCTGTTCCCACCGAGGGGTTTCTGGTATTTACTGGCTCTGTTGATATCGCTGAGCAGCTTTGTCAACTTAGAACCAAAGATGTGGTGGGAAGGCAGTTAAAGGCTTTAGGGCTAACGAGTGTCGCTGGTCTCTGTGCAGACATTTCTGTTGAAATAGTGATGCTGCTGTCTAGGCGGACCAAAGTTGAAAGGTTGTAGAGTCTTTGTAGACCTTAAGTAAAATCCTTTTTCATAAACATTTCACTGCTCTAAGTGATCCCTGTCCTTTTTTGAGCATTTTCTTGAGGACGGAATGTTTTCTAGAATCTAACTGTAGTTGCTGCCCTGTGTTTTGTTTTGAGATTTTTTTCTCCAAAAGACAAGATTTCTTCACTAAGAATAAAGCCGTTTTCACATTATGATCTATTTTCAGGCATATAATTCAAAATGTTTTGAATCACATACATGGTAAAGAAATGAACAAAAATATTTTGACAAAACAAAATATGAGCAAGAACTGCTGATACGGGGCATCTTTCTGTATCATCACGTGTAGAGAGCAGCTGAATGTACCTAATCACTCTGCCACCTGGAATTCAAACTCCCCAGGCTGCAGAGCAATTATGCTTTGTGTCTATGCATGCCTAGAAATAGAGCTGGTATTTACTGAATTTTTTTAGTTGTCAGTTTGTCCTTTCCTAGCTGAGCCCTACGCCTAACATTGAGGGAACAAGATAGAGTCCATTGTTTTTGCTTCCTGCTCACAAATGTCAATGATTGTTGTGGAAATGACACCACTGGCCGTCCGGGAATGAATTCCTTTGGACAGCTTTTCTGTCTGGCAGTGACATCAGACTGTAATGCAAGCAGGACAGCTTGGCCCATTCAGCCTGAACAACTGAAGATTTTGGAAGAGAAATGCTTTCCCCGTAGAAACTGCCGTGTAGGGTGTCTCACACAGCATGCAAGGCTTGTGTTAGGCAAGAGGAGCTTGGTAGTTCTCAGTAAGGAACAGGTATAATACTGGGAGACATTCTTTTCCCCTCTAGCATGAGTGTGAGCCTTCTGGCTTGGCTAGGCAAACTGAGTGAGGAGGAATTGTCTTGAGGCACATATAAAACATGTAATGTAGTTAAAGTACCCAAGTTAAAGACTTTTTTTTTTATTTAAACGTTAAAAAAGAACAAAAAAACCCACAAAAGCAGGGGGATATTTGACCTTGTTTGTCTGAAACTAATGCATCGGGCTAGTTCAGTGGCAGAGGCTGCAACTTGCAGTGTGCTCTCAAGGTATTTGTCAGATTTGCGATGGAATTTTACTCTTCCTCTACTTCATCCTTGAAAACAGTTGTTCACAAATGTACGTACTGCCAAAAGAAGATGACATTGTTGAAGGCTAATTCTAAACAAACTGAGCTTCCATTATATTGTGTATCAGAAGAATAAATTCTTTTTTCTGATGACAGTGCTTAACCGGAGACTTATTCTCAATTTCTTATAACAAAGAGCAAGACTGCATTTTTCTTGCTATTCACAGGACTGTGTTTAGCCAGTGTATCCAAATGCATAAAACTATTTGCCATAAGTTGAGGTAGTGCTGCAGTGAGCCCTCCTGTGTTCTGGTTTCAGCTCAGACAGTGATAACACTGAAGCACACTGAGCACACTGAAGGTTTGGTTGTTGCTGAGAGCTGGGTGCAGGACATGCCTGCTCTGTAGTGACCTGTATTACAGCAGAAATGTGCCTGTTGTCAAACCCGTGCTAAAGCAGGTTGTCATGTCCTTCCCTCTTCCAGTTAGGGCATTCCCAAATATGCGTCTAACTGTAGTGAAGACTGATGATTGACAAGCACGAAGCTCTGCAGTGTACACATCGTTCCTCTCTCTGTGACCGAGTTTTCCATACAGTAATGACATAGAAACCCAGAGGTGAACTTCTGTGAACTGTGAAGCCCATCCCCGTGGTGCTTCCAGGCAGCTCATTTTACATACCTTCTGGGAAGAATATTAGGGGAACACAGACGAGCAGCCAGTGCTTACCAGCTGAGTTTCAGTAACTTGGTAAGCTGCAATAGCTGGAGCACATAGGCACATACATAAATACTTTCTGGGTCGTATATTTCTAATGTTGTTTACATCATCTAAGCTGACATCCCTCACTGCATGTATTGGTTGTGTTTGCTTTAACTTTATGATTGTTCTCTGAAAGTCTGCTTTTCTTTGTTACAGACAGGAAGAAGCTTCACACTGCTCCAGTAGGACAAGCCTTCCGCCTGCGCCCCTTCTATGTTCTGGTGGCTACAGGTGGGGGATATGCAGGATACAAAAAGTATGAGGGTTACAAGTTGGAACAGCTAGAGAAGAAGGGCATAGAGTTGCCTGTGAAGCTCGCAAGTGAGTGGGAGGTAAGAAACTTGTGGCAATTTTGCTTCTGCTGTGTTTGAGGCAGAGCCCCTCTGCTCTCTTTCCAACAAGGAAACATGTAGTTCATTCTCTGTAGCTGATGCATTTTTGACAAATAGTTTCTGTCTTTTAAGTAACTTGCACTCTTGAGGGAGAGCATAAGGCATGCATCTGCAGCAGCTCTGAAGGATCTGTTGGCTCTGTTTAGTGCAGTGCAATTTCTTACTGTCCCCACCTTGAATTGCACGGTGACAAATAAAGCACATAATATAATTTACAGAATTAACAGAAATCAAACTCGGCAAGACTGAAATGACATCATAGGATTAAAAAGGCATTTAGTGGTGAGTTGGTCCCAGAAGTTCTAGCTAAAGGGACAGTACGTGCAGCGTTAGTAGGGTTTTTTTATCTTCTCACTGACTGCTCAGTCTGCTACTTCTGGCACTTTCCTTGCTTCCCGGTGCCTTCGTGCCTTATCTACTTTATAAGGATGCTGAGACTGAATTAATATCTAGTAATTATAAATCAGCCTGGTTTCTTTATACATTACATAAGCTTATGCACATATACATCTGGAAGGCTTTTTCATTCTTAGAAAACACCTACATCTAGAATGGAACTTGCTGACCCTGAGGATTTTTTGCCTTTTTTTCTGGATTCCAAGGAGATTAGAAATTGTTGTGAAATTGCAGTAGGTATATCAGATTTGTGGATCAGATACCTATTGCAGCACTGAAGTAAGAAGTATTTCATAACTGGATGTAACTGCTGTAAAGTATATATGGTATTCTTCCAAACAGCCAGGTAAGTGCTTCAGTACTGTTTCTGAAGCCGAGGAGTTAAAAATTCTAGGATTGTAGGATTGTGTAGGAGATGCTTCAGTGTGACCTTTAGCATCTCCTCTCTTTGCATTCCTAAGCACACTGCCAGTTTGTGAGTGGTTTGGCCACGTGCCTTTAGGGGACGAGGCTGGAATGCTTAAATTCATTTTCACGGATGATCCAAATGAGCTATGGCCCAGGAAGGCTGGATGCTGACAGTGTAGGCTATGATAGCTCCTGATGAATTTGTCTGTAAATGTCTCTTCCATATATTCTTTTCCTACTGGAGTTTATTTCAAACAGATTTCATGTTTTGATTAAAAGAGAGACTGGTAAGTGTCTATGGAGTATTTATTTTAAAAGGCACCATCCATTCAGTTTTGGTTCTTGAAAACATGTTTTTTAATAACGTTCATATTTTCAGGTATGACATTGAGTAATTCCCTTATTAAACTTGCTTTCTTTCATTATACTAGTACGCTGGCGTGTTATCATTGGTGGTTATTTGGTGAAGTTACAGATATTGCTTTTGATGAAAAAGCTCTAAAGAAATCACACTGAGAAGTTTTCCTAGTCCTTCGTGATGTGCTTGAGTTCTGTTGGACGCTTCTGTGGGAGGGAAAGGAAGCTTGAGAGAAGAGGAAACAGAGAAATGTTCAAACATTGAAAGAAGTATTCTAAACAATGAAGAATTCAAGAAAAGAGCTGCATTGTTCCCTTTTTATTAGAAAGTGGAGGGTGTTGGGGTTTTTTTGGTTTTTTTTTGCTGAGCTCTCACTTTCCATTATTCTCTCTCTGTTTTTGCATCCCTGGAAGCACACTTAAGATGGAGGAGAAGAGGGTTGTTGCTTTTAGAACAGGACTGTAAGCCTTTCTGTAGGTAAAAAGAGCCTCGGTGCGAGTTAATGGGCTTTGAAAGTGATACAGAAAGAGAAGCTGCTGCACTTGACCTCGCTGCTGAGCCTGCTGCTGCAAGCACCCGGCCCCAATGTGCCAGCTTCGTGCTCACGTGTGCACCAACACCATCTCCCACCTGGTGCTCTGCATGTAAGGCAGATTACTTTTCTTCTGAGCAAAAGTCAGAAATGCAATAGGTTGTCATCATGTTACGCAAGCAGGGAATCTCCGTGTTGCAGAGGTGCATATTGGCTGTTACTATTGTTTCTTTAGCACACCTGTCGTTTTCTTAGAGACATCATGTTGCTAATAGCTGGAGCTGATGAACACCTTGGTGTGCTCCTTACTGGGAATACCAGTGAGGATCGGCTCTCATGTATTTATGTGAGGTAAAGCAGAGGGCTTGGAGGGAGACAGGTAGATACATCCGTCAGACAGATGGAAGCTTATGGCTTCAAATCCTTGTTGTCACCAAGTGTTTCCTGGCCAGGATCTCCATGCGTAGCTTGCCATACATGAGGCACTGTGCAGCTCTCACTGAGGCGCTGCAGATGGCTGAATTATTGAGGGAAACCTGCGTTAAAGAGAGACTTTGTGTGACCAGCGTGAGCAGAGCTGCTTTCTGGTAGGAGCAATTTCTTGTACCTGTCCCATGCTTCCATAGTTCATAAGTCACTTCATTAGGTCAGGTTTTGTGTAAGGATCTCTCCTGTTGGAGTGACAGCACCAGCAGAAACAGCAAACTCAGGGGAACCGAGCTGCAGTGACATCTGGCACTTCAGGTGTTGGTAACAGTGTTCAAAAATGGCTCAGTACAGTGGGGAAGTGCTTCAGTGCAGGTTTAAGATATTGATTCTCAAAGGGAGGAAGAGCACAGCTGGAAGTAT
The DNA here is from genome assembly GCF_002078875.1 of Numida meleagris. Lineage (NCBI taxonomy): Eukaryota > Metazoa > Chordata > Aves > Galliformes > Numididae > Numida > Numida meleagris. The sequence continues at coordinate 9,303,067 of NC_034422.1, forward strand.
CTAATATTGATATTAGAAACTCCGCCAGGAGGTGTTTGTGCGACACAGGAGATTTTGGCAGTCTGATACAGAAAGTGCTTTCCTTGGATGTGTAGTGTTTTGGTAAGAGGTGTGTAACAAGTTCAGGAAAGAGGTAATGGGGAAAAAAAAGTATATATATTTTTTTTTATCCAACCTGCTTTGCTTTGGAAGAATGAAGCGCAGTCTGTGGCCGCTGGATCTCTTCTCTTAATTCGCGTTCCCGGGTTCCGATGGGCGATGGCTGTTGGAATCAGGCCGGTCGCACCTGGCACAGCTCCCCGAGCACCGGGCTCCCAGTGCGGGGCCCAGGGAGGAGAGGGACCCGACCGCCCCCCCCCGTCCCCACGCGTTCCCCCCATCCCGGAGGCGGTGACGTGGCCGCGTTCCGGTCCCCCCCTCGACTCCTCCCCGCGGGGCAGGGCCGCCCCGGGCCGCTTCCTTAAGGCGCGGAGCCGCGTCCCGTGCCCGCACGGAGCCGGGAGCCGGGGACAGCCGCGGGTACCGCCATCCTGCGCCGCGTCCGCCCGCCGCTCTCAGGTAGGGCTGCGGGCCCCGAGGCACTGCGGGGAGCTGCCCGGCGCTGGGCTCCGTTCTTCTGGAAGCTTCAGCGGCGGCGGTGCGAGGACCCGGCTCGCTCGGGACTTACCTCGGGTGGGTGCGGGCGGGACTGCGGGGGGCAGCGCGGGGGTGGGCGTTGTTGGGTGGGTCCGGCCGCTTTGGTTGGCGCAAGTTTACGCGTCGCTTTGCGAAAGGAAGTAGAACTTATTGTCCTGTTTCGGAGGAGAGGATTTTGAGACTGTTGAACATTCGGGGGACGGAGTGTGT
>NC_034422.1:9303946-9380711 GCF_002078875.1 Numida meleagris
GGGAATGTTACAGGTTTACATTTAAAAAATCCAACAAAACCCCTACCTTTACGGCGGGCTTAAAATACCGCTCCTCCCCCCCAAACAAACGAACAAAACCCGGAGGGCTCTTAGTGTGAAGGAGCTGGAGGAGCACCCGGCGGGCACAGCAGCACCCGGCGCTTCCCGGCGGCCACGTGCCCGCGCCGCGCTGCCGGTTGGGCGGCGCTGGGAGGAGCTCCGCGCTCCGGCGTTTGGACGCGGACGGGGCGTTCTTTAAACGGGAGTTCTGCTTCCGAACGGAGAAAGCGAGAGCGGAGGCCGCGAGGCGTCCGAGCGGCGCGTTCCAAGGCGAAGGATTCGCGCTTACGATTTAAAACCGAGTCGTGGGTCTGAAGGACGGGTACGCGTTGGGCTTGTTGCAAGCGCAGGGCGGCGTGGGGGGTTAAGGCCCCGGGCAGCGGTTGAAGACGTTTCAGTGGCGCCACTGGGTGGGAGGCTCCTTCGAGCTGATAGAAGCCGGCAGATAACAGCTCGCTATTGTTCTCCAAAAAGCGGATTCGTCCCCCGCGTGCACTGAGTCAATCATTACCTGCTCGGAAGAAGCACTGCTTATTTTTGGCAGGATTGCACAAGCCCGGCTGCGCGGTGCTTTCCCACGGATCGATCGCACGCACGGGACCATCCTTCCGCACAGCGCTTACAGAGTTAGTAACGCCCCGGTGCAGTCTCAGCAGTCGGTCGGTAGTGTTTGTACCGTTACAATAGTGCTGACCTGACTTCCACTGCTACGCCTGCTCATGGGAGGGGTCTTCACCCGGGCAGGGCTGCTCTCGACCTGCGGGTGTGAATCTTAGCTGTACATCGAAGGTAGTTCAGCAAAGGATGCATGAACCCAGGGTTTTCTTCCCAGGTTGTCTGTCACAAGCTGTCCTCATTAATGTTCAGTTCAAGGCCTTCTGGCTCTGGGAAGCCCCTGGTTAAGTATTTATTCTTCTGATACCTAATACAATGGTAGCTTTGTTTAGAATTAGCCTTCAGCACTGTTAGATTTATACCGTATGGCCACCGCTTCTTTTATCTACTTAAATTGAATTCTGGGTGGGCTCAGGCGGGTGGGAGGGTTTGGTACAGATCTCCACGCTCCTACAAACCAACAGCTGTAAGGTTCTTGTCTGAGCTAACAGCGTGGGGCTGGTGGCACTGCCCGGATCCCAGCAAGAACAGCCATTTGGGAATTTCCTCTGTGTGTTCCTCCACCAGCTCTTGTTCCTTTCCCTGTGGCATCATAGCATGGTTTGGGTTGAAAGGGATCTTAGAGAGAACCTTGTTCCAACTCCCCTGCTGTGGGCAAGGACTCTCCCCACTAGAGCAGGTTGCTCAAACAATGGAGGGAAACCCAGGGTGGATTTTTCGTTGGAGCTGTGAATTGCTTGTGGGGCAGCCGCAGGAATGGCAGCTTGCCATGTATGACAGCACTTAAACAGACTCAGGTGTTTGCATCTTGGTGAATGTAATGAGGTCAGCAGAACAGAACTTAAGAGAAACATAGGTTGTCATGCTCATCTGGACTGATTTTTTTTTGAGTAAGGGAGGAAAAGCCTCATAATGCCAATAACTGGCCATTCCTGGAGAGGAATCTCTCTTGGACCACACTTAAAAAAAATTAAACTGAAGGGTGGTATTCCCCATTGCACTGAGCAGCAGAACATTTCAGCGTCCATTCGTTTTCAGGGAGCAGATGAGCTTGCTCCATGCTTTCATGGGGTCAGGCTTGCTCAGTCTGGAATACAATTCCTTGAAAACATCTGGGGTATGAAACTGAGCTTTTTTTTGAAAGAGCTCATGGCTGGACCTCCCTCATCCTAGAGGAGCCATGTGTAGGTAGAGAGGTAGGGGCAGGGTGCCAGCCTGGCCTGGGGCAGCTGCAAATGCTGTCACTGCCAAATAAACTGCTTCGGTTTTGTGAAGATGCATGCCCAGTGTGAGAGTGGTTTTCATCTACTCCGAAGCGCCTTTTAAAAGTGGTGTCAATTTCACATTTTTCTATGTAAAATCTATTTTTTAATGTTGGCTACTTCCAGCATTGCTGGCAAGTTAAGAAAAATAACTCTCCTGTGCTCCTTGTTGCGCTTCTTTGAATTTCGGTAGCATTTGGGGTACTTTTTTTTCCTTTTAGTGCAGTTGTTAACATTCTACTTGAACAACAATAAACACAGGGCTTGGAACTTCCTGTGACACAGGATATCATGTCACCATTTTCTTCTTGAAAAAAATTGTCTTCATGCAAGCACTCCAGGGGTGTTTCTAGGGAATATCCAAAATATTTGGAGTTGAAGGCCAATCATAATACATAATTCTTGTTGGAATATTTTCCTTTCAAGGCCTGAGCAGGATGTCTTTAGCTAGTTCTAGATTTTCATGCTGGCCCTCCCACTTCTCCTGGCTTATCTCAAATGAAATGCAGCCCTTTCCCTTACCTCACCACCAGTGTTCTTTTTATCTACTCTGCAAGACACACAGATTTCATGGAGACACGTATTTATCCCAGACTTTAACAGAAAAAATAAGAGAAATGGATAACTGCGGTAGCGTTAGTCCCTAAACTGTTCTGGGTACTTGATTTAACAGTGAGGTGAGACGTACCTACCGCACTTCCCCTTTCAGTTTCATTCTGCCTTAGCAACCCAAATCCAGACAACAGGGGAGGCAGGAAATCTGGGTTTGAGACACAGTCTGCAGGGTCGAAGAGGGAAACTTCTGTCTGTATTTGCTCATAGTTCAGAGATAGAAATACTGCAGCCTTTTGTCACTAAAATAAACAAACAAAAAAGCATCACCAGCAACCAGCCAAGAAAAAAACAATTTTCTTTACCCGTGTTTTACATTTGAGTTCTATTGGACATAAAGCTGTGGCAGTGTTGAGAGCCACATAAAAAACATGTTAACACCTTTATAACTCATTCACAAGCTGACCCTAAAGCTGGTTTATTTAAAGTATTCGGTTATTTGTAGAATAATGCCCTTTACCTGCTGCCTGGGTGTCTTCTGAGATGGAAAGGGATTTCAGGAGATGGATGCTGGCATCTGGTGAGAGTTTGTGAAAGGGAAAGGTCTTCCTTTCCTCTCCTTCTTCTCAAGCTGGCCGTTAGGAGCAGGGAGGGATTTTTGGTGCCCAGTAGTCCAGATCTGCGTTAGCTGCAGCTGCTGCACTGCAGAATTGAAGCTGGGAATTATCTCCTCCTTTTCTCCGCCCCACTGCTCCTCCCAGCCTCGTATTCAGGCCGGCGCTGGGGCTGGCAGCACAAGGCCAGCGAGCTGCTCTCACAGAGCCTCGGTGCCCAGCAGCCTGGGACTGCAGCGTGTTCCTTGGAGAACTGAGCTTCCATGGCGGCCAGGAGGAGGGAGAAGCAAGGACTGCTTCTACGGAGAGCTTGTTTTTATCTTGTGCAGAGTCGTCTTTGTAGTGGGATGTTGAAATTTGACACGATGCCTGTTTGTTTGCAATAGCTGCAACCCTCGTAGCAGAAATTCAAGTGGGAAACAGAGGGGGAATCCAGAGACAAGCCAGCAGGAGAATTAGAAACCGTGACGTCGTGTCCTCCCTCCTGTGCCGGAGCAAGCAAAGAAAGGAGAGGTAGAGGAAAAAAGACTGAGCCTTGCATCCAGCCGTCACCCTGACAATGTGTCAGTCAAACGCCCTGCAGGGACCCAATCTGCACACAGGGAAATGGTGAGATGCTGTAAAGCTTTATCTAACCCTCCACCCTCTTGCTACAACCTCCATAAAGTTAAAATTCATGTCCGGAGGCTGCGTTCAGGGAACGGCGGCAGCAGCAGCTGTGCCGGGGACCAGCACCCGCAACTGGAGAGCCCGGGCCCGGCTGGCTCTGCCGGCGGGACGCCAAATAGGAGAGCTCGTTTCAGGTACTGTGTGGTGTTTTCTGCTTTGCAGGAATAGTGTCTGAAGAAAGAAACAAGGGAGGGAGGATGGGAGGGTTTGTGGGCAGGAGGAGCGACAGCCATCTGCAAAGCTTTTGTTTGGCCTAATTACTATAAAGCTCCTTACGCGTTGAATTGACAGAGAAGGGCATGCTGTTATATGACAAGGGGAATGAAGAGGGTTTCTTTCCTTTCTCTTGTTCTCCATCACAAGGAGAATAGGAAGATTAGCCAGGGACTGCTCTGAAACCAGGCCAAGTAGCGGGGAGCCCCAGGGCTCTGGAGCGCGCTGCCAGGATGCAGCTCAGATGGGATTGGTCCGCCAGCAACTGCAGTGGAGGGGGGAGCATGGCAGGGGAGCGGGACCCTGGGGAGCGGGACCCTGGCACGATGCTGAGAGCCTGGCACCGATCCTCAAGCAGACTGCAGGCTGGCAGGTGATGAGTGGGAGGGAGGACATGGAGTGCCCATTCCTATTCCCATGTTGAGTCAGTCCCACCTCCCGCTGAGAAAGCAGCTTTACGCCTGCTGAGACAGCACTTCATCTCCTTAGGTGTTGGCTGTTATCTTGTTTTCCTTGCATTGTGATGCACAGATAATTCTCTGAGTTTTTATGTATTAATTTTTTTGGAGGAAAGTTGTATTCACTGCAGAGAGGATCCCGGAGCCAAAAGCACCATCTTGCACAAAGTGGTGACAGATGTCACCTGCTTATGTGATATTTTAATTCTGACCCAAGTTTTGAAAATAACATGTTGGGAGGAAAATTTCCTTTTTAGATTCCCAGCTTCTTTCCACCTTGAAAATAAGTAGTTCATGCTTCATGTCGTATAGTCCAGTGTAAAGGAGAGCTGTTCAGAGCAACCAGAGCGTACCCTTCCAGTCTGTGCGCACATAGCTGCGTTCTGGTTGCAGGCATTCCGTCTGCAGCAGAGTGGGGAGAACGCTCCCAGCTAGGACTTAAGGCAGTGCCCAGAAGACTTGAATATTTTGCCTTCAGGTAGCCAGGCTTCCATTTGGTAATGCGACCTGGACAATGTCAGAAATGGCTTAGTTAAAAGCTTCTTCATGAGCAAAGCCAAAGAATAAACAGGGACCTTATGGGCCTCTCATCTCAACCTCCTGCCACAAGGGTCTGAACTGAGGTACACGATGCCCTCTGCTAATTAGAGGAGCGGCTTTTCCCATGGAGAGTTGCACGTTCAAATTCTGCCTACAGCTACTTGTGCAAAATGAGTTTGCTTTCAGTTAGAAAATCCAGTATATGAAAAGTCACTGGTGCAGTTGGTAATGAGGCAAAGGAGGGATTGGTCTACAGAGACTGCGTTATCTTGCAGCACTAGCAATATCAGCTTTGTTTCATGTGTTCTCTGTTCAGCACTAAGGGTACCCAGTTAATATTTAAGACCTGGAGTGACGTCTTCTGGAGTCACTTATTTGAGCATTGTATTAACTAACTCAGGGGTACCATTCCTGTTGTTTATCAAACGCTTGTTTCCTCGAGTCAGTTAACAACCAGCAGGTCTGTGTACAGTTGACTCCAGTGTCCCATTTAAGACACAATCTAGTCAAGACTCCTTCAACACGAGCTGTCTGAGAGACCTCGGTTTCTTAGATTGCAAGGATTTCTTTAATTAGTTTCTGCTCTTTCCTCATTGCTGCTCCTCTGTACAGTGCTGGGATTGAAGTCCCAGTATCGCAGGGTCCTAGCTTTCAGACCATTGCTGTCCACTTTGCCTGTCCTAGAGCTGGAGCAATCAGGAGCAGCATTTTCTGGGGTGTAATCTTTGGATATTTGGAAGAAGGATCTTTGCTCTCTGTTACTTGCATTGTAAACTATCGTATTATGTTGTTACTTGGATGAAGGATATTTTATCGGTCCCCTATTTTGGGAAGAACTTGCCAAAATGAAGGAGTAAAGACTTGCAGAATGGATCTTTAAGTAAAGATGAGTAGGAATAAATCACCCCCAGCTACCAGAAGCTGGGGGTTCTGATGCTGACATGGCTGACCCTCTGATGTTGTGTATGTAATCTTTCAGGTTGCAATTTCCCCAGCTGGCCCTGAGGCGAAGGTTGGGCCAGCTAAGCTGTATGTCTAGGCCTGCTCTGAAACTCCGTTCTTGGCCTCTGACTATTCTCTATTACCTTCTGCCTTTCGGTGCTCTTAAGCCCTTGACCAGAGTGGGATGGAGGCCTGTGAGCAGGGTAAGTGCGAGCAGGTCTCTTGTGCTTCATGTCTGTTAGCTGTGTGGTGCTGAAGGGAGCTGGCAGCAGCTGGGTGGAAAGGTCCTTAATATTAGAACAGGCTGAGCATCACTAGCGTGCAATCAGAGAGATGCAATCCATCCCTTTAATTTTACTGTTCAGAATTGTCGTGACTAATTGCTTCACAGATGAGTCCTTTTTCAGTAGCAGAGAATTTTTGTCCTCTCATGATCATGGTCTACCCACAAAAATCAACACAAACTTCTGAATTCAGTCACCTCAAAGTATGAGGGCAAGGATAGGCAGAGCACGTTGCTCATCCAGTTCCCTTTCCTGGCCACGCTGAAATGGACTCCTGCTTTTTTGTATAGAGAGGGTTTGTTTTTCAATTACTTTTTTTCATATTTGTAATTCAGCCCTTCCAAATAATACACTAATGCAGATCTCTGCTCTGACACTGTTGAGAGTAGTCTGTAGGAAGCCCTGCACATGGGTATTCTCTACATCTGTAATGCAGTTGCAGAATGCAACAACCACATTCGTGTTTTGACTGAAAACTGTGACAGAATTGCAGTTCTCCTGTTTCCTTTCCATAGCTGTTTGGTTTCATCCCATCAGCTTGAAAACCAGATGCTTTGGAAAAGAAGGATTATAGGAAATACCAGTGACAATTTCTGTGACTTTACAGTTGCACCTGTATGCTCTCAGTGTTGGTGGGAAACTGAGCAAAAGTGATGTTAGAAATTAACACTGTATAAGGCATGTCAGAGTGGCAAAGCATTTTTTTCTTCATTAGCTCAGCTAGAGCACTGTTGATTTAGAAGTTTTTATTTGAAGCAAGATTAAGTTGGTTGTTTATTGCTGAAATGTCACTATTTTCATGTGCAGAATGGTGATTTCTGAGTCAAATCTTATTTCACTGTGTTTGATAGGATGGACAAGCTCTCAGCCAGCGTGTGCTTGTTCGTGTTTATTGTCATATTGTGCGAGACCTGGTAGTGAAGGATATGATTGAGAATAAATGATGAGTCTTGCTAAGGAAAAAACAAACCAAAGACAATTTAAAAATAACTAAAAAAATCTTGGGAGTGAAATATAGCTGAGTTACACTGTTTGAAAAACTGCTCCAGATTCAGCAGATAACTACTTCTTTTGCAAAACTGGCCTCAGAGGGCTCATTCTCTCTGTTGCCTCCTACATGGTCACACACACACACACGTTTTCTGGCTGACTGTAGGTTACTCAGACCTCAGAAGCTGGAATTACCGACAGGAGTATGCTGTCATCTGTCCCACTACATCCATAGTATACTTCTTACCAGCGTTGTTTCATTTGGTTTTTCGTACTATTAAAATGCATGCTTTGGTGTAAGCCCAAGGGTAAGCGTATTTCTACAGAAATACAGGCCCTTTACTTTTGCAGTTATCAACTTCATTGTTGTGGGAGAAGGAGTAAGGCTGGCATCAGTTTGTACCAGTTTAGGTGCACTGACACAGGTATATTTCTTCAGCTGTACGCGTATTATCAGAGACACTGGAATGCAGAACATACTGTCATTAGTAGATGCATTATTTTTCTGTCGATTTTCATTTGGTTGTTCACAAAGAGTAATTTATGGTTAATGTTAAGCCCATATGAGAAGTATTCCACTACCACGTGTGAAATACCTTTTCTGTTCTTGTGAGCCTCACGTGGGGCAGTTTCCAGTAACTTGATTCTGAAATGTTAGCCTGCAAGGGAGTAAGGTTTCTGGCTTTAGTATCAGCTTATAGTAAATTTCATCCTATCTCTCATTTGCTGTCATCAGAATGGAGGGCATGAGGATCTAAGCGCAGTGTTTACTTTTTTCTCTGCTTAAAGGCTACTTCATTTGTGCCAAGGGAGTTGTTAGCAGGAACAGCTTGATTCTTTTCTCTTTATGGGAAGAACTGAGTGGCGTGGTGTAATTAATTCTTCCTTCAGGTTGCTCTGTACAAATCGGTACCAACTCGACTGCTCTCGCGAGCCTGGGGTCGTCTGAACCAGGTGGAGCTGCCCACGTGGCTCCGGAAGCCTGTTTATAGCCTGTACATCTGGACGTTCGGTGTGAACATGAAGGAGGCAGCTGTTGAAGATCTGCATCACTATAGAAACCTCAGCGAATTCTTTCGCAGGAAGCTGAAACCACAAGCACGGCCAGTTTGCTGTGTGCACAGTGTGGTGAGTAAAGGGAAATGCAAATGTCCCCCCATGGAGAAACTTGTCTGCTTGCTGTGGTGGATGGAAGGATGAGGAAAGCATGAATTCCCACTGCGTTTCCTTTTTTTTTTTTTCATCTGTGCTGTAGATTAGTCCCTCTGATGGAAAGATCCTTAACTTTGGACAAGTAAAGAACTGTGAAGTGGAGCAAGTAAAAGGGGTGACTTATTCTCTGGAATCTTTCCTGGGACCTCGCATCAGCGCAGAGGACTTGCATTTTAGTGAGGGTAAGTTTTGACCCTCGCACCTGTTGTGCTCTGCCCATTCTAAGTGTTCCTAGACATCAAGAGAAAATACTTTTCCGTTCCCCCTCATGTTTCCAGGAAAAAAAAAAACAACACAGTTCTGATATTTGTTACAATGTTGGGGGATAAACTTGTCACTGTTGTAGTCCTTCTTTCACATCAATAGCTTGCACTGTTTGACTCGTTCTAATTCGCCCAGTTTAATTGCTTGGTTCCATTTTATGTGGTTGTATTAACAATTACAAGTGACTCCAAGGTCTGCCACTATAACAGCAAAGTAGCATTCCTGCTGACAGATGGTGTGTCTGAGCACCTGGTTAGCAAAGATTGGGAGCAGGCTGCTCCCTAATGCTATACCTCTGCTGATATGTGCTGTCACCCCTTGCGCTGCACCTTGAGCAGTGTCTTCAAGGCCTTCAGTTTTGATAAGAGCAGCACATTTTGCTAAACTGGAGAGGGGACTGGAGAGACCAAGTTCTGCAAACAGCAGGCTTATTTTCAACAGGATCCCAACAGAGAACTTTAAACTTAAGACCTCTTCACAAATTCTGTTACTTCAGAGGGTGGCTTTAGGAAAACATCTGTGTCTCAGTGGATTTAGGTTTTGGAGTTTATCTTCCCTAAGCAGCGCAACAGAAACTGATGAATTTCCAAAATGTTTAAAATGGCACAGGATCTAATCTCATTTTGTAAAGGGAAAAGGATACATTGAAATTTTGGATTCTTGGGCCTATTTCTAGTCTTATCAACACATGCAGGCTGCGTTTAGCCCTCTGCTATTACCACTGTTTCTAATACAGACTGCTCAGCTACAGTACATGATGGCATGAAGAGTACCTTTAACTCCTTTCTTTCTATGCAGCCCCACCTGGCAACTCATTTCAGCAACAACTAGTCACAAAGGAAGGGAATGAGCTCTACCACTGTGTAATCTACCTTGCACCAGGGGATTATCACTGCTTCCACTCACCCACTGACTGGAGAGTGTCACACCGCCGTCATTTTCCAGGTAGGTTTCTTTTTCTAGAAAATTAGTGCAGAGCGCCTATGGATGGAGGCACTGCTACAGGCCACTGCTGGATGAGATGTGCCAGTGGAGCAGTTGTACATGTTAGATAATGGGAGCATGGTGCTGTCACACATGGTTATGAATTCTAAGGTAGCATACTTCACCAGAATTAATCACGCGTGAATGGTAAAAGCAGTAATATTGTAGTCAGGCTTTCCTAATTCTTGGAAGTAATTGTTGATCCAGTCTGATCCTGTTCTTTCCCAGGAAATGAACATTTAGTCCTTTTCCTCTGTAACAGGGAAAACAGTCAGTGGTGCTCCGGATTGCATTCAAGTCTTCAATGAAGGATGAGAGTGGTCTTTGGTTTCCCTGTGACTCTGCTGGGAAAACTGTAATATGAGTCCCTCCTGAGCAGTGTTGATCTTTCTGTGACACTTCTGGTGTTACTACAGCCTTGGTTTTTAATTGCTATGTCTGCATTTGTCTCTCTTCCTACAAATACGTGACAGTTGCTTACTGGACCAGCTATGGTTGCACAGAAAACACCGTTCAGACACTATTACAGTACTGTTATGAGACAAACAGTTGAGCTTGAATATTTTCTCGCTGTTGCAGGCTCTTTGATGTCTGTGAATCCTGGAGTCGCTCGCTGGATCAAGGAACTGTTCTGCCACAATGAACGGGTTGTCCTTACAGGTGACTGGAAACATGGCTTTTTCTCTTTAACAGCTGTAGGAGCAACAAATGTGGGCTCTATCCGCATCTACTTTGACCAGGTGAGTAAGATTGCTTACAGGCAGCTTTCTGGTTTTGAGTGCTGAGGTTTGTAAAGCATAGTGGAAGAACAATAAAAAATCAGAATTCTATTAGCCTGAAATTAAGATGCTTTACTCTGCTGATGTTTTGTGCTGACTGTTCATAGGCTCTAAGACTGATTTATAGAGAGCCACCTGCCGTATAGACTTTTATCTCTTAATATTCCTGTTGCATTTTTGAGTGGTAAGGTCCTGCATTGAAAATGCCTTGATACCCAAAGGCAACAGCTATACTGATGAATATTGAGTATTGAAACTCTAGAATAACAGTTTCTTCCTTCTCTTTACAGGACTTGCATACCAACAGTCCACGTTACTCAAAAGGTTCCTACAATGACTTTAGCTTCATATCCAACAACAACAAGGAGGGAATCCCCATGAGGAAGGGAGAACATTTAGGGGAATTTAACTTAGGCTCAACTATTGTACTAATCTTTGAGGCACCCAAGGACTTCAAATTCCACCTTAAAGCCGGACAGAAAATCCGTTTTGGAGAAGCACTGGGCTCTCTCTAGAAACTCACACAGCAAGAAGGCTTTATATACAAAGCACTCTTAACACACCGTGGAGTGTTTCACTTGACAAGCATGTATCACTCAGCAGGACCTGGGTGAGGAAAACAGAAGATGTCATTTCTGTGTTCACTTTTAAAGTATTTGGCCTGTATTTACATACTGCTGCTGAAACGCAGAAAGAGAAGAATGAACATATATGTTTCAGGTACAGTTGCCTTTAAAGATATTGACTATGGAAGTTTCTGTCCTACCCTGTGCCTGTAGTCTTTTGTGTTCTCCCCCTCAATGTGCCACAGGATAATTATGTTCATAGAGCTTATAAATTCCTTTTAAGCCTTCCTTGACTGCAGGAGCAATGGGTAGGGGTGGAAGCAGAGATTAGCTGTATTTAAAGGGATGTTGACAAGTTGAGTCAGACCTTGTACCTTAGATAGGAGTTATCTTTTTCAGACCTTGAATAACAGATGTGTTCTCATCTTTATTCTAAAATACTCGTCTGAAGTTCTTATATAAAATGCACAAGTGTGGCTTCAAACTCCAAACTAAGCAAAATGCACAGAGAGTATCTGTACAGTAAGTTACACACCCAATTTATTTTCCAATGTTAGACAACTTTCAATTCTTTTACCTGACAATGTCCCTTTAGAAATGGACTTTGCACTGTATTTTAAAGCTAGAAACACTGTGTCTACATTCCATACGATGAAACTAGTCATCTTGGGATTTTATTTTTTTAAATATTAGCAGACAGATCCATATGTCCTATTTCTACTCCCTGGTTTTATTTTGCTATTCCAGGCCTTAAGGATTTTGTTTGTATAAGAGAGAGTTCACTTCTTGAATTAAGAGTTGGAAGACAGATGTTTCTCCTGTGATTCTATGTTTCTTCGCTGTTGCTTTGTCATTAAATTCTTGAAGAATTAGTTCCTCTCTTTACAGAGCAGTTTCAGATACTTCAGGACCAAATTTTACTGCATGGAGTTAAATGCCCTATGCACTGACAGTGTGTTAAAATGTGGCAGATCTTTGAAGCAATCTTTGGCCTCCCAGCTGCCAACCTGGCTGTCCTATAATGGACTGGCAACTATTTCATCTTAGCTGAAACATAAAAAGCCACACCTGCTCTGATTTCTGCCCTCATACTTAATGATAAGAATGGGCTGGGGCCCGAATGCTTTACACTGAAACTTCATCTTACAGTGAAACTTAAGAATCTTGTTGTAACTTCATGTCAAGAAGAGTCAACAACCTCACACCTTGGATCTGCTGAGCATGGCACCAAAAGCCCTGACAGAAACTGTGCCAAAGTGAAGAAGAGAAATTCCATTTTAAAGCAATATATTGATTGGTTTTAGAGATTAAACTCTTCCAAGTCCAGACACGCTAACACTGAGAACTGTCTTTGCTGCCCTGAGCTTGCCGGAATGGACATGCTTATGAAACTTGCCTTTTTGATCTCTAAAAAGATTTCTCATACTACTTTCTTGCTTGAGCCTTGGGTGTTTTTTTTTCTGCTACTTCAAGAAGCTAGTAGGCTTTGACCAGCTGTGATTTCCTTAAGAAATACTTACCTTTTTTGTATGCACTGCAGAAATCAGAATATAATTTTATTGTACACGTCCAGTTTGCCAAGTCCTGTATGCTTAGCTTGTCATCAGGAAAGAAGGGATGGTAAACTGTGTGTAGCGATGTAGTCCAGCTGTGACTCAAAAGATGATGGTGGCTGTTCAGGTGACAAGCAGGAGAAAATTCATTTGGCTCTGAGAGTCAGTGTTTCCTCACTTTACAGGGGGAGGAGTTTGAAAGCTTGAAGTGGCTCTCAGCCACCTATCACGTTAAGCTTCTTGGCATTAGCAAGTTTACTCCTGCAGCAGTATATTACCATATACAGGTTCTAGAAATGTGCGCTGTTTTAAACCACTGAAAGAAATACTAAAGCAAACAACAGCCCCAGGGGCTACAGCTGTGATTAGCCTCAACTTCAAAGTCAAGTTAATAGTAACACCTTTGTTCCAGTGGATGAGAGATAAATGACTGAATCTCTTCCTCTCTTTTCCATTGGGGTCGGTGGCATCCAGCCACAGCCAAAGCAACGTCAAGCTTTAATTTATTGCTACTCAGCATCATCATCGTCTGCAGTAGCTGAAGGTCACTGTTAGGCAGTAGGAGATGGGCTACCTTATGTTTGCTTTAATAGAAGTCTTAAGAAGAGGGAGAGAAGTCTGTGTGCGAGTGGCTGGTTTTGTGAAGGTCTTAATGCTGTACAGAGCTAGCTAATTAACAAACGTTACTTGCTATGCAGGGGTCAGCAATCACCCTGGAAGTGGAAGCAAAGTTCCTAGAGGGTACTGATAATGCTGTGAATTTCTCCTGCATGGAGAATCCATTGAATTCTTCAACTGTATCAGTAGCACGGTATTTTTGTATGTCAAAGTGTATGACTTACTGACATGAACTCATTTAATTGCAAACATTTTGAAATAAAGAGTCTTATCCGTGTTGCTTATCTTTGTGAAATGTCAGATTAACCTTAACTATGTACTATGAGTGCAGCATGAAGTTTGTTTGTTTAAAACCAGTTACGGTAACAAAATAAAACAAGCAAGAATATTTAAGTTAGTTTATAAAATAGAAATACCACACCTGGACTAAGAGAATGTATACATCTCTTTCCATCCTCTCCTGCTCCGAAAGGGGTGAAAACCACAGACATTCCTACTCAGCAGCTAGAAGTTGGGTTTACATGAGTTTACGTATCCAGAGCAACCTGAATATCATGGAGGCGAGCAACCAGGTTCTGCACGTGATGTCTCTCTTGGCATTGTGCTTTGGTGAGAGCGCTGATCCTCACCTCCAACTGAAAGTAAAGAAAATGGCATAAGCTGTTAGTTTGTACAAGACAGTATTTAGTCTTTTTGACTGACGAAGACTGAATGAACTCTACCAGCCTTTATATTAGTGGTCAGTGTAGTGTAGCTACACTGATGTGAGAATCCACAGAAAGTTTTAAAACAAATTAATAAAGCCTTGTATGGAGCTTGGAGCAAACCACAGAAAAGTCTATTGGAGCTGCAGCTACATTTGTGAACAAAGAAGATTCATTGACACAGCAGTCTGTTGAGCCCAGCAGCCCGCTTCTCTTACAAGTTTCCCTTTTTTTGATTTTAGTAACAGCTTACTAATGATTCCCCACAACTACCACCAGCCTTAAGGCTGAGTGCATAGCATAGAGATGATCAGTCAGCTTTCTGTTTGTTTGCTATTTACTCACCTGGTCCAATTCTTCCTGAACCTTTTGTACACCGTCTTGGTCCTGTGGTTGTGCGCTCCTTTCTAGCCACTTATGTAGAATCCGTGCCTGCTGCTGACAGGACCTGATAAAATGGATTAGAAGGATTCTTAGCCAAAGCAGGAGCTCAACAGTCTAATCCAACTTAGACATCCAACTGATACCCTTGTGGGGTTTTTTTTGTTTGTTTGTTTTTTGTCCCAAACCAGTGAGGGATGACAGTATAAAAAGGGGACAAGGGATGCTGGAAAGCAGAAAAATGTCTGGAAGCTCTTGCCTCCACCTTTAGTCCTATTTCCAGACTTCTGCATTTCGTGACAGACCCCTCCAAGCCCCATTCTTTTTCAAGCACTTCTATAAATTTATTATTGTTCTACGGGAGAAGTTATCTGTCGTCAAACTAGCTTCAGTTTTAGGGCTTTTTTTTTTTTTTTTTTGGCGACAGCCTGAAAAGCTAAGAATTGACCCCTTGTGATGAAACAACTGAAAGGCTCATTTGAGCTACTGTTCATTCGCATTGCCTTCGGATTATGGCCAGTGACACTTTTGTCAAGGTTTCTCCAGTGGTGCCAACAGTAACTAAACCAGGTGCAAACTGCAGAAGAAGTTGTGCATGTACCCTTTTCTCCCATCTGGAGTGAACTCCTAAAAGGACAGAAATCTTCGTTTAATTCACAGTTCTGTGAAACAGAATGGTTGCTTTTAGAAGTAGACACGTTCATACAAATAAACCAATATTGAGCTGACAGTGTGAAGAAAGCTGGCTGTAGGGGCTTTACAACCTACTTGAGTTCTTGCTTCCTGCTGAAGTAGTACTGCATTTGCTGTTGGATGCTCTGGAGCTCCGCTTCCAGCTTTCTCTGTAACACCATTTCTTCTCTGGAACTGCGCTCTCTTTCTTCCAATTGAGCTGAACAGAAGATAAAAGGCACAAGCAAAGGAAGTACATTTACTCTGTTTCTTCTTATCAGGGAAAGTCAGGTTAATAGACAGGAAATATGGAACCCTTGAGTCCCTGTCACATTTTGCAACCATGTAGCATCTGTTCACTCAAAAGATCACACCTGAGAGCAGGAGCCCTGACAGCATTACAGCTCTCACTTTAATAACAAAGATGAGAAATGCTCTAGCAAATGGTTCAGTACTACAAATGGTGCTTATAATTTTGTGCTTTATATCTACTCTAGAAGTAAGTCTGGTCTCATAAAAAATGCAGTGTAAAGAGGTGCACAGACACCATTTAAGTTTTCCAGCAATTACAGCAGTACTGGGTGAATTTTACCCTCTCCAGCCTAGCTTCATATTCCTGCTGTGTATACGTGCATACCCCACCGCTAGCACGCAGTATTGCCAAAATCCTGACCCCTACCAGTTCCTGTTCTTCCATCTCCAGGACAGGGCTTTCATCCCCTGATCCAGCAGAATCCACATAACTGTATTACCAGTCCAAAATAAATGGCTGATTCTTCACCTGCTGACATAGGCATACAAGAATGCCTCGTCTCCCATGTTTGAGAGTCGAACTGCAATCTTACATAGACTAGAAGAGAACTAGTAACTGCTACAGCTTCGAGCTGAGGACCTACCTGCATTTTGGTGACTCTGTTTTCTCAGCAAGTCTTCAGGTGACAGCAAATGTGGCTGTAAGTTTGGTTGCAACTTCTCCAAGTCTTTTCTCTGTTGACGGGCTTGGGAATGGGCTCCTCTCTGACCATGCACAGGCTGACCTCCTTTCTGCAAGGTCAGAATGACATTCTTTTGTTCCTCAGAGGATTTTCTTGAGCTTCCTACAAGCAGGAATGCACTTGTCCCAAGCTATTAAGCCCTCCTCACCCTGAAACACTGCCTATAGTTGCTGAGCCTCTCTCACAAGCACTACTCATTCTGTGATATTTCAAAAAATAAGCTCTTTCCTTTACAGCAGGGAAATACTTCATCAAAATTAACACCTATTCTGAGCGCAAGTGAGGAGTTTAAAATGCAAGCACATATTTGCAGGTGAAATGAATTTCAGTATTTGAGACTTGGCTATAGCCAATGCTCCTAACCTAAGTTACTTACATTCCTGTCATCTGGTTGGCAAATGAACTGCTTTGAAATCACTGAAGGAGCTGCCCTCAAGTCAATTGCTAGGAGGAGCATTCTACAGGGAAGGACACAAGACCAGTACAAATACTGGAATTATAGTACAAAATACATGGGCTGGCCAGCAAGGAAAATGTTGCTTTAGACTGGTGGTTCTCAAATATTCTGAGACAGTTTACTTGGTCAGTTACTAAGATGACAGCTAGTACAAGATAAAAACAGCTCAGCAACTGGATGGGCAATCCTGAGGAGTCGTAGGAAGAAAGAGCAGTAAGCAGCACATGTGCTGATAGTAGCCCAGTAAGCACACTAGTTTTTCCCTTCAGCAATACACTCACCATTTCTGCTCCAGCTTTCACCTGGGGCATGAAAAATGAAGGAGACCATAACTCCGGCTTCTGAACAGCACGGCGCACATCACTTGTCCTTGATGGTACAGATGGGAGAGCAGCATGTGTCAGAGAAGAGTAGCAGTGAGTGGTACTGCCCAGTTGAGAGAGCCATTTACAGGTGTTTTCTTCCATTTCCATTGCTAACATTAAGTTCCCAGTCCGAGAAGAACGCTTGTTCACATCTGTTGGCTGAACAGGCATCTCTGATCTGTAAAGGAAGAAGGAAAGCACCTGTACATTTCAACCTACTGGTATATTCCCTCGCATACTGAAATAAGCTGCTGCCTTGCAGGGCACTAGCTGGCTTCCTAAACCACCAGCAGTACCATACATGGCACAGAACTGCTAGAAACTTACCTCCATCCAGACCCGCACTGACCCTGCTGTAAAAAATAATTTTAAAATCCTTTCATATGGAAGAAAACAATCATATTTTGAAAACGTTCCAGTTGGGTGTTTTGTTATGCAGGTGCAACCCCCAGCTTAACAAGAAAAATAATAAAACAAAAACAAAATAAAAACAAACAAACAGAAAACCACAAAAAAGCAGCAAAGCAGTTAAGGTTTCTATGACACCTACCCACCCTGCTCCAGATCCTTCACATGAACCCTGGCTGAAACAACTTCAGAGCTGAGAATTCAGCCTGAGTTTTGGAAATTGGTGGTCTGTCTCATCTTTCCTTTCAGATGTTGCACTAATGAAACAAAGGCATTGGTTGCTATTTAACTGACTTGAATGTTCCATTATGCTTGTCCACCTTACAAGGAATCTGAAGTTTTAAGGCAATCATGGCACTTTGATATAGTATAG
The DNA here is from genome assembly GCF_002078875.1 of Numida meleagris. Lineage (NCBI taxonomy): Eukaryota > Metazoa > Chordata > Aves > Galliformes > Numididae > Numida > Numida meleagris. The sequence goes on from NC_034422.1 coordinate 9,321,477, forward strand.
AACAATGCACAGTCCCACAATTACTGAATGGTTTGTATTACAAAGGTATGGGAATTTGAGGGGAGAAGCACAGCATAACGCCCTTTTCCTTTACTGTTAAAAAGAGATTTTCTACCTGGAAAAAGGAGTTCCCAGCAGTTCCTTGCTTTCTAGAGATTCTACAAGGAAGTCAGGTCTTCGTGGTGGTAATCTCGCTCGCCGAACAACCTCTCTGAAAAGAACAGAAACCACTGATGCCATATAGAATCGTTATTATTTCAAATTGGCATAAGCTGGCGTTGCAGCTAAAGAAATAGTATTATTCTGTCCTTCATCCCCTGCCTACAACATTGCCCTTGCATGCAATAGTTTTTAAAGATCAGATTTCAACTTGTATCGACGTCACAGTCTGGTTTACTGTGTGAATGATTGTGCCAACACAAGGATTGAAAGGGGCAGAACGGAAGCAGGCAGAACTACTGCAGGCAGCATATGCTGGCTTAAAGAAATGTGAAACTACCACCTTACAGCCACTGTGAGGCACCTGTCCTGGGCTAAGGAGCTTCATGGAAGATTCTTCCTTGTATTTTCCCCATAATCAACAAGAATTTTTTAAATAATAGTTTCGCCAGGGGAAAGAATAGGTCAGGAACAAAGTTCAATTTCCACACTACCAGAATCTTGATGTTCATCATTTTGTCAGACTTTGTTCCACGACTTTGGTGAAAAAAAGAGCTTCTGTGACATATGTAAGTCACTTGGCAAGATAAGCTCTCACGATGGCATAAAATTTCCATCACTACAAACCTATCAAGCGTTTCATTATGTAACAGATCCTATGACAAACGATCAATACTCCACAAATTCATAGTTGTATGTTGATAAAGTCCTAATGGAAAGCACATGGCTGAGTTTATTCCACTCAACACCAATACAGAAGTCAAAAATTTGTTTATTATTTAAAGGCTGATGTATATGCTGTACAGCAGCTCTTGCATAACTCAGCAACACCAGCCATATGGCAAAGTGTCAGCAAAAGGGCAATTGCATGGAAATAACCACCACCACTATAAAAACTTGGAAAGATACAGCTATAGATTTGTTTTTATCTATCTATAGTCTCAGCTGAACAAAAGGACAGGGCATTTTACTTTGAACCATAGGCAAAATTGTATGTGAGATCCAAACAAGGGATGAGATGTAGTGCTCCAAGATACAGATACGCACATATACATATATAGACACACACAGAGTGTATGCTATAGGCCATGTATATGTAGAACTATATATATACACCAGACGAATGCAGGAGAGACTAGGATTTTATACTCACAGCTCACTGAGAACTGAGTTACTACCAGCAACTAGGAATGGTAGATCACCGCATTTTGAAGGCCACAGCTTTTCCTCTGCTGAACATCCTCTTGTTTCAAGGCTACCATCAGGTATTTCAAATGTCACTTGCTTCTTCAGAGGTGGCAGGAAAGAACGAGGCTTATTTAATTTCTTGTAGAGAGCCTTCTGTTTCCAGAGCATTGCACAGCGATAGACTGACTGGTGAAGATTGTAGGCTGCCTGCCAACACAAAGAATGGAGTATTTGATGGCTGAGAGTAGACAGTAACACCACACCACCCATGGAGAACATTGCCACTAAAAGGAACTGCAATTCTGATGACCTGAGAGCCATACCATCTCTCCGTGCTAAATTTGTGGGTCCAGCACATTTACATTTTGAAAAAGAGAATTAACTGGGTACTTCTGTAATGAGGCAGGCTGCACATGAGCAAACAGAACAACCGATGTCTTGAAAATCTGGAAAAGAGCTAAGGAAGCTGCCCAAGAACAGGAAGAAAATAATTCCGGCATTCCTAGCTTCCTCTCCACACACAGGGCTGGGCAGACACTCCAAGGCAGAAGTGACACCATAGCCCACATTTGCAAGTGTAAGTGGTGCTAAATCTAGGGCAGGGTTAGAGGCAGCTAAAACCTAGAGTTTAAAGACCTTAGCCACAGGCAAAGGTTTTAACCAGCTACATTGCCTAAGTTAGGATTTGGCCAGTTTTGAAACAGCTTCATTAAGAAAGATTTCCAAATAGCAACACAAGCCTGAAGTGCTCTGGACTCAGCTGGGCAAAAGTACAAGGTGTTTTGCTCTGAGTCACAGGCAAAAGCGTATGTCAGATCCAAATGAGAGCTGAGATATAGAGTTCCAAGATATATACACAATGCACACACACACACACACACACACACACACACACACACACAGAGTCAGACTGACTATAGATCAGAGCAGATAGGTGCCCTGGGCATATCTGAGCAATCACTTTTCTCTTTTACCTTCATTTGGTTCTGGGCTTGGAGTTCTCCCCGCAATTGTTTCATGCCAGCAGTGTACCTCAAAATCCTGGTTACACCTTCTCTCAGGAGGGCAGCACGATAAACCTCTTTGGCTTTTTCAATGCGTTCTTTGTTCCACAGTTGCCCTTGGGCAAATCTCAGCCAAGCGCTGAATACCTACAACATGAAGAGCAGACAGCTGGAAGTGTTACAAAGACAAGTTCTGGGTGAGAGACTCCCTCTGCAGACAAGAACACTCCCTGTTCCACTGGACAGTAACAGGTAATGCTACAACAGGACACTACCACAAGGAAACAGGGACTTAAGTCAGCTAAGACAGGACGGGGAAAACAGAATTTTTTTGAACTGGACAAGAGGGTCTGGGGACAGTTTTCCAGCATCCCAAATAGATATATAGCACCCCAAAGAGGAAAAGGAAAAAAGAGGTACACAACATGCACTCTGCAAACTGCAGTCAGACCTATGTATGACGTGCACAGTCTCAAACACACTTGTCTGCCCCCAAGCCTCACACAGCCTTACCTTCCTCTGCAGTGAAAGGGACCAGTGCCACAATGCTTGCACTGTCTTCTGCTTTTCCCATTGCTGCTGCAACAGCTGTGAGAAAAAAACATATATATTGTACAATCAGGTTGGGAGTTTACATGTACCATACCAGAAATGCTAGCCAAATGGAGCATTAACCAAAGAGGAAGTGCTGGTAGAGCCATTGCTGAATAACCTACTCTCTTCACCCAGTATGTGTAAGGAGTCTCCCAAGCTAATGGAACCAAGAATCCAGAGAATGTTTAAATAATTTTGTTTCATCCTCACATGAATGAAATACAAAGAAGCAGCAATAAGCATCAGCAAGGAGCTATATACTTAACCAAAGGACAATTCCTTACCCGTGCCTTCCAGCACGAAAAGAAAGTAGAGCGAAGTCTATGAGTCATTAGCTGTCCTCCTTTTCTCTGCAGTAGCTGTAAGGCAGAAAAAACAGTGAGTCACTTGCAGACAAATCCCATTTATCTGAGCCAAATGCTACTAGAGCAGAACAAGCAGCAAAGGGCCTTCACCTACCCTTTGTTGGGGCCAGGCACCCCCAAATCCCAAGCACTCTATGGTGTAACTCCATCTGCAAATTTTCACAACCCCAACTAAGATTTTATTGACAATAAATTATACCACATATGGCAAGCCTGGCTTGTCATCTCCTGTTATATCTGTTAGTTCTAATCAAGACTTCTTCAAGCAAAGCACAAGCATGTTGTTTCCTCAGTGCACAATGCTCTTAAACTCTTCCTCAGCCAAGACTACCACTTCTCCAGGAAACATTTTCTTCTCCTCTACACAAGCAACTTCCCACTCTAGGCAACTTGCTAGGGATGTTGCTGAAGCTTCTCACCATCTTCTCAATGCACCACTGATGGTATTTCTTCCATTTTTCCAGGTAATTCTGCAGTAGATGCTGCTGATGGTGCTGCACTGCTCTGTGCTGCTGAACTTTCAGCATCAGAGACTCCCTAGTGAATTCCTTCCAGCGAAGAAACAGGGTCTGTAAACGCACTATCAGGAGAAGACACATTAACTACCATACCGAAAGAAACTCAGAGAGTATCGATTGATCAGCCACTCCTCTAGATTGTTCTGGAAATACTTCACACTGACAGTGCTCAGCACTAGGAAGAATGATGCTGAAGCATTTTAGATACCAGACAGTGAGCCCTGTCTTGCAAGTCTTCCCTGATGTCATTGACATTCTTTATAATCTTTAGGAAATCATTTGACCCCTTTCTGCTTCAGAGTCATTGGCCACATTGATTACAAGAAATCATGACATTGCTTGCAGAGTTTGAGGGCCTTTTCATATTAATTACTAGGGGCAATAATTGATAAAACAATTTGCACAGCCTTCAGAACAGAGATGTCTGAGCTTCTCAGTATTAGTAATGGAAAACCCTATGAAGGATGGAAGTGTTATCATCCATTACACAGAGAGAACCGAGAGAGAGGCAAAAGTCACATAAGAAGCCTTCAATCAAACGCTGGAGCCCCAGCTCATTCCCCATTCCACAGGGCCAACCTGGTAGGCTTAAAATGCAGTCATCCATACAGATGACACAAAAGACTGCCCTACTAAGCCATGCCCTTCTAGGGATTATACACAGATAGCTAAGTTTTTGGAGAGGTTAATAGCCCCATCAGCTCACCCATATCCAAATGTTTTCTGGCCTCCATCACAGCTGTCACCTTCTGCTGACGGTGATACACCTGTAGTGAGGCAGCACACCTCCACTGCAGCAGCACCTCAAAGATAAGATGCAAACAGGGGACAGGATACAGACTGACACTGTAATACTCTTAGAAGTGGAAACGATGTACTCCACATTCCTGGCACCACAACCATTCCTGTTTTAATTTTTCACATCAGGCTTAGCAAGATGGCACAAATTTCCTACAAATGAAATTTCAGAGGGTCCCCCTGGCATTTTTCAAGGCATTCTTCTTTTCTGTCTTCCCCACAGGTAACACTACTATGCAGTATCAGACTACTTCCTTCTAAGGAAATGCAGAGGAGGAAAGTAACATGAACCACCATGAGCTCACTCACAGAAAACAGTTTCAGAGATGCCTGCTGAAGTAACCTGGAACTGGGAATTTGGCTCTCACAACTTTTTAGGCCTTTCTTGATAGTGGCTCTTAGATGAAGTTTTGGTTCCTTCGAATTGCATTACCTGACCCCACCTGACCTAGCATTTGTACAGACCTTAGTATCTGCTATACAGACCCTACCTTTATCAGGATTGCTCTCTGGTAGTGCTCATCTGCTTGAGTAGTCACCTTTCTTTCATGTATAAGAGCAAGGGCATTTTCTCTCCACATATACAGAAACTGCCTGTAAGCAAAATGAAAACAAGGAAAAAGAAAATATTAAGAACGATTCTCACTTCACCTGGTACCTTCAGTGCTACAGCAGTCAGAATCCACGCGCTGCAGGGAATGACACAGCTTGCTGTCTGGTGCCTGTCATGGAACTGAACGCAGATAAGCTCTTGCAAGTGCAACAGGCACAGTCAGTGAGCTGGTAATAATACAATGTTAAAACAAAATAGAGGGCAACCAGTAAGTGGTTGAATTCTTTTAGACAGTTGACCAGCACAGATACAGCAATGCAGTACACAGTCAATTCTCATCACCAAATGCTCAAAAATTTACAAGGGCAGCAAGCAAAAGAAACAGAGTAACTGATCACAATGCAGTTACTCCCCTCTCATGATGCACTGCACAAGTAAACACAGCCTTACCACAGCAGTAATCTATTGTGCTGTTCCTCCTTTTCAGCTACTTGGTACAGAATGCAGTGAACGTTATTTTGATAACTCTGCAAGAAAAGCAGTGACAGGTGAGATTTCCTAAGTTGCCAGGACCTCTAAGAAGAGAAAATGTCTGGAAAATCTTAATAACAACTTTAGAGTTGAGGAAGAAAAAAGAAAGTTCAAGCCACTGGAAACAAATGCTGTTTTTCTGAGATTAACACTGATCATGTGCTAGCTAACACTAGCTGCTATATAACATTCACACAGCCACAAGGTGACACTGCTTCTTTTGCTCCAAAGAACAACTCAAATGCCCCTATCTACAATCATCTCTATTTCACTTTGCACACTTGATGTGTAAATAACTGTAGTGAAACAGCATTGCAGCTCATCATTTCTCACTGAAACACTTAAGTACACACAGACAAGTTTCCATAAAGAAAAAGGCATTCTCTCCTACCTTCCAGGCTGCCAACGTCTTGCCCAGTAGTGAGTGCTGATAATGCTTGTCTGCTTGCACCAGCTTCCTCCATTTCTCGCACTGATGTCCCACATACTATATGGAAAAGAAAAAGGCAAAAATAAAATAGATAAATGACGGAGAGAAAACTAGCAATAGCAGAGAACAGAAGGAAAAGGACCACTCCTAATCTCCGGAGAAACACTGATCCTTTATCTTGCTGTAAAGGGTTAACAAACCAGTGCTGCACTCTGCTATTCCTCTCAAAAGGGCTAAATGAGGCCTTTTTTCCACCCTTTTCAGGAATCCTCCTGAAGAGTAGCACAATTCACTCAAGTTATCTGCTCTGAACCAACAGACTAGCATCAACATTAAATTTCTCTGACTCCTAACATATGCTTCAAGACACACTCGGTACATCATGTCATGGCAAGAGATGGCATAAAAGTTAAATGCCATCTAATACTACCTACTGTGATTTGTGCAAAACCAGACTGTACGCCACAGCCTTGCTGCAAATTTCCAGCTTAAATAAAGCTTTCAGAAGGACATATTTGGAATTCACTAGGAACAATTTCATCACACTAACTATGGTAACATTCCCAGATAACTCTCCAAAGCTATGGTCCCATTCTAACTATCCCTAGACAAGTGAACAAGAGGAAGACTAACTCCCTTTACTCCCTCCATTATCCCTGTTCCACCCACACTGAATTGATTTTATCCACCCAGGAAGAAAGAAGAACTGAGGAATGATTAGTAATCTGAAGAAAATAAAAGGGATTTAAGCTTTTCCCCATCTGTTAACTGTCTCACCTTTCTCCACTTGTTCCAAGATTGCTGCAGACACTTTGTATAGTGAAATCTTAAGGCTTGCATCTCTTTGAGCTTCCTATAGGAAAAATAATTTAATTATTTCTCCCACAGTGCAATCCATGTTACTGCACATCTTTAGCCTGGGTCCATACTTGCTATTGTCAGTTTACTCAGTGAAAGATAAACCAGTAGAATCTAAAGCATAAATAAGGAGTCAGAGTCACTGAATTAAATGCTGCTTTGTCAAAAGTGGGCCACCACAGGGCCAATCCAAATAATTCTCCCTTAAAAAAAAATTCTTACTCCATTTTTCTCTCCTGAGTATTTTGCTTCCACAGAGAGAAAGCATTCAGCAGAAGCATGTTCCTGTAGTGATCTCTTGCACGAGCCAAGTCCTCTTGCTCTTCCAGATGTGCAGCTGTTCTTTTACGCCAAAAGCACCAGGAAGAAGCCAAAAGTTGCCTTTCAAAATGAAGTACAGCCTAGAATGGAGAGAAGGTGGTAATGAATACATGGCACATATCAGCTGCAAGCAACAGAAAACATTTATTCAAAGTTAACAGTCAGAACTGTCCCATGCTTATTTTCATCTTTTCACATTGAACAGCAATGGACACAAGACCTGCCTGCTCTGAGTTCCTGTGAATGTGTTTTACCTGTTCTTACATCTGTGGAGGGAGAAACTGTCACCAGAAAACAGGAGGCCAACAAGAAAATGCAGAAGCTAACAAGTAGTATATGAAAGACTCCCAACTATTGACAAGTTCTGTTGAATTTGCTTGAAGAGAGAAACTCAGAACATCAAGAGTCAGATGCATCTCCACAAGGCCACCAGCACGTGCCAACACTGACTGTGTGTTGTGTAACTTACACAGCACTAAATAAGGCAGTGGCTACTATGCATTTAAGACTGCAGGATTATATATACATCTTCAGAAACGAAATACGTCCTGAGGGACCTCCTGGACACCTACCTAGAAGCTGCTGGTGTGTTAGTAGAACCCTGTACTGCTTAAATACACGAGGTTGGCTCTCATTATTATTGTTTCAGCCAGGTAATTATAAAACAGAGCGAGAACAAATATATACACTGTGAGGGAATAAGTGAACGAACCATGTGAATAGTTGTCTGATAACAGCAATAGCCTGGTTCTATTTATAAATAAGCAGCTTAACCTAAAATGGTGATTAGTAAATACCGGTTGCATTGTTTCTGTAACTTGGCTCCACCATCAGGGATAAAGGAATTTACACCTAAGTCCAACTCACTTTAACTAAAGTTCACTGAGGGTCACTAAGAAAGCATCCCTCTATATCCTGAGCAAGGCCTGGCAGAAAAAGTTACTTTTACCCTGTTCTCTCCCATTCTGTATTCTTGCTGCTTGCACGCCTTCACCAACCACACATCAAATATGTGCCTCATCAACACCCTCCTGCAAGTAAAGAGGAAGACTATCAGCACAGAAGATAAATTCCTTCATACAACTTATTCCATGAACTTCAAAAGACAAGTCTATCTACAGCTTCAATAGCTACTTGATTTTCCACCTCAAGCCTTCTTCAGAAATTTGGTAGCTGCGTGGCCCCACAATTTTCTGAGTTAAGACAAGAAAACAAACAAAAGGTACCAGACAATTAGTCTGCCCTCTGAAACCTTAAGAAGAGTACATAAGACAAGACCAATGAGCTTAACGAAGTTATTATAATTGCCTGCTTTCATTCAGATAATTCAAAAGATTGTTCCAACTTCTGATTCATTTATTTATTTACAAACACAGAAAATCACATAATAACTTTTTACTTCTCATCCATTATACATATAATCCAACTTCTCCTCCCTTGGAAATACTTTGAAGATCCTACTCTACTTTTTTTTATTTAACAACAAACAAACAAAAAGGAACATTGTAACAGAACTTGAAAAATGTTATGACAACAAAGAGCAGCATGGTCTGATCCTGATACTGAATGAATTCTACCAAAACGTTCTTTTTTAAATGAGGCAGGGTTAGTGGCTATCATCGAATTTTCTTTCTCTCTAGATGAAGATAATCCTTCCTTGCTAGTCTGCCTCCCCCCCAGTGATGGGAAAGAACTAAACAGTGTCACCAATACATATTTATAATTGAGCACTATACACTTTCACACAGAACAAGCACATGGTAGAAGTGTCCTAGTCAGAAGCCTGAGCTAGTCCAGCAGAAACAGCACACACCCAGGACTACATCTGTTATTTTTAAGACTTACTCATGTGGGTGTACTAATCAGATTGTCAGCAAGTCTCAGCCCTTCTCTAGTCTAAAGTTTAAAACGCATTTTGGACTCTCACCAGGCAATTTATGGTAGGTAGCTATTACGGCTCATTTTAAATTTATAGCTTGGTAAACAACAGGAGTGAAGTGAGCCTTCCTGGAGGATACTGCAAGCTGCCAATAGTTTTCAGTTTCAGCTCTAGCCCTGGAATCTGTGCACTGTACAAGACAGCACGCTGTACTGAGTAGCACAGAGCTGTCTTGTAGAGGTCTCTTTCTTCCCTGCTAAGCCTCACTCAGAAATCAAGAAGGTTCTAAGGCAACAACATTTGGAGTACTTGCATGCCTTGCAATTTTTGAGCTGACTGAAGGCAGCATTAAGAACCAACAGACAGAAGAAGCATGAAAATCCATCCAAATTCATAACACATACTCCCCACCAAGCTCCACAGATCAAATTTAAAAGTATTCTAGCTGCTTTTTTAATGTTGACTTATTCCTAGGACCAAATAAACTTAGCCTCTACAAAAAGCCTTATTTTCTCTATTGCAGTACTTCCAACCTCAGAGCTAGTCATCAACTTCCCACCCCCTGCAAAGTAAAGTGGCAAAAAAATGCTGAGCTCTGTCTGTGCTCACGCTCGGGCCTACTGCTCTGACTGGCAGAACTTCCAGTTTTCATATCCAACACTGACAGGCTTCCAGCTAGGCTTAATCCATCTCCCCATCACATTTTACAGATAAGCAGGAGATACAAACTGTCTATTTTTCACAGAAAAGGTATGAGCAATTTGCACCAAGAGGATCGCGCTCCTAAAGGTATTAACAGACATTAAACCAGAACCAAGGGTCACCAATCTGACATTTGTATAAATTTACATGAATGTTTCCCTGCATACCTGTAATGGGCGTGAGCCATAGATGTTAAGGCCTGCTGTTGTTGTTCCTCCTTCTCTTCCAAACGGGACGTCCAACGGTTCCAGAACTTCTGCAGCACCTGAAACAAACCAATAAAGATATGAAAAACACAGCTATTAAAGGAAGGAGAAGAATACAAATGAAGATTAAGTGTCTTACTAAACTTGCATGCAGCAGGCAACCATTGTTGCAGCATGCTGCACTGCTTCATAAATTTTTTTTTATTACCCGCTATAATTTGTTCTGGCCAAATAAAAAGTCATGATAAACATCAGAAGACACAAAACTAAAATAACATACCTAAAGTGGACAACAGACTTAGGCAAGAGATTTTCTGTGGCTATTGGTATTTAGGAACAAAGCCAGTGAGTTAATAAAAAAAATATTTTGTAGCTGAAAGTAGCAGCCAATAGGACAGCTCAAGAAAAACACTGACCAAGAAAAAGAAGTCAAACTCACGGTAACTCGGTGCTGGTGGAACGACAGATTTTTTCTCATTTGATGAAGATGACTGTTCTTGATATTCTGCTGAAGACCCTTAAACCCAAACTTCTGTAGAAGCAAGAAATGCACATATCTTTCACAAAATCCAAGTCAGCAAGCACTCATCAGTTTAGAACTGGCTGCTCCCATCAGACAGATACTTGATGTTACTCCTTGCAATACCTAAGATTTATGATCTTGCCATCAACAAAGCCATCCATCAATTTCCTCCTACAAATCATCCCTTCTCCAGTTAAACTGAAATTCCCTTTCACCTTCTCAGGTTTTACAGTGAGACACCTAACTCTTTCTGCAACTATCAACACCATTACTCAAGTCCTTTCCTCATCTACATCCTCCTTCAGTTCAAGATTTGTAACTTGCTTCTTATAAAAATAGAAAAGATCCACTTCCCTTTTAGGTCTCCTCTGCACAAGAGAAAAAGCATTAATACACTCAAGTAGCCGCAGTTCTTTCAGTCTACAATTCCTCAATACTTTGGGTCATGAATGAACACAGTAAATAGCACTATGAGTGAATCTTGCCTTACAGTGCTCTTATAGTCATTAACATTTTCAGTCTAGGATCCGAACAGATTTACTGCCATTCTTTTGATGATCCACACTTCAAGAATTCAGTTCTAAAAAAGCTGAAGGCTTGTGTCCACCTTTCAGGCAGTCCTCGTGGATTTTTCCTTATTTTTGGGAGGGGAGGGGTGAATAAAAACACTTACTCAACTTGCTGTGTACGCTATGTCATGTGAAAAGCACATATGCATTACTACAGAGGGAAGTACAAATAATTCTCCTCGTAGCAAAACAGTGTAAGCAGACAAACAGCGAGTGTAGCGATTCATAATAGAAATAAGAAGAAAGAAATCACAGAAGATCTGGAGGAAAATTCTATTTCACGCTGAAAAGGCCAGGGAACAGAATAGCCTGGAATAATCAAGATTAATATGCTACTTGAGTGTAGCTCAGTTTCCCCATTTTGGATACAACTGCCATTCTACATCTGGAATTCAGAAACTCACTGTGGTAGAAAATGGCAAACTCCCCACTTAGCACCCATGTACCACTGTTAGTATTCAAGGCACACTGCTCATCAGAAGTGTTTGAATTCCCTCCACAGCCTCTTCCCCATGACATAACCTAACCATGCTCTTACCAACAGATGATGTCTGCGGTGCTTTTCAGCCAGCTCACATTGCAGAGTCTCTTCCACACACAGAACAACATCTGTTGCTGAGTTAAGGCACCTTTTACACAGAAACAGTCACCCTGATAAATACACAACCTTCTCTCACAGACAGGAATGGGATCTCTATCTAAATTTGCTTCAACATTTGAATTTCCTGCACTGTTATTTGTAGGGTGATATCTTGATTACAGTCAAGTTTTTAGATTTGGAAGGTTTACCGCAATACATTTCTAATTGCTATTACATAGCAGCCAATAGGACAACTCAAGATAAACTCTGACACAAGAACATCACAATAATCAAGCTCATTGTATATAGCTAGATATTGACAGCTTCACAGATTCTTTTCTCATTTGCAGGCATTTTTTCTCCTGCAGGCTTTTGGCTAACATACCGTGATCATGTTAGTTTCATTACTTGTTAGTATGGCCTTACACACATCCTTGTAATGATACATTTGTCACCCATGCTACTACAAGATATTCTTACTTACTAACCAGATCCCTCCCCTGCAGTGATGCTTTTAACCTGTCCCTGCTGATGACTACACAGAAAATGGATACAATGCTTCCAGTGTGCAAAGGCTCTCCATAAGGTAAGCCTTGCTGACAGTTTTTCAAGATTCTTTTGGTGAGCATACACTCTTCTCCTGCACTCACATGACAGACGCCAATCCGAGAAACACTGCCGGACTACCCTGCCTCGGTGACGCTCTTGAGCTAGCTCTAGAAAACAAACACACAAATTGTTTATGAATTATCTCATTCTGGACTCATTTACTTCAGGTCCAGAAGCAAAAGTAGCTCTAACACTGTAAAATGGTGGTAAAAACTCACAGTTAACACTCAGCTGTGGACTATATTCTCCCTTTTGATCAGAAACGTGGTTTGAAAGCGGTAACTTACTGTACTGATTTAAGAAGGAAAACAAATTGATTTAACAAGTGCCACTGTGTCACTTTTCAATACACACAAGTTCACATTTCAGTACAGTTGTTATTAGTTTCCAGATAGCAAAGTTGGACTCTTTTCCACTATTACCCATCAACAGGCATTCACCCAAATGTCTGAACTTATTCTGGTGCCTTGAAGGGAGAAACAAAAGAACTAGTGTAATTGTCTTTACTCTCCTGTAGGATCTATGATTTGTCCAATTACCAAGAAAATCCACACACAGACTGGTTGATAACAGCCCTGAATCGATCCTTGTCACGTATCTCAATCAGAATACAAACTGAAACATGCAAGTTTTCCTCAAGGTAACAGTAAAGCATTTTCTTTTAAATCATGTGGAGAGCAGCTGATCCTCCTGACAGTTCAGTACAGAACCTGAGCTAGCCAGGCCTGTGACAATGCACCCCAAGTCGCACCTCGCCATCTGTTGAGGCAGCAGCTGCAGGAAGCACTGCAGCATCTCCTAGCATAAACATATGGGTGCCCTAAGCAAAGGGGCCGAGCCCTACCCTGCCCTCACTCCCCATTCTCACTCACCATTCTGGCGGTTCTTTTCCCTGCGGACATTCACGTATTCCAGCCATGCTTCCATGCACCTCTTCAATTCCCAATGCACATGGTGAGTTACTGCCCTAGTCTCCTTCTGCTTGTCATTCTGGCTGTTTAAATATAGATCTCGCCACTGCAACCAAGCCTGACAGGACAATTGAGAGAGGACAGACATGGGAAAAAGACAAGATTAGGGAAGGAGAACAAAGAAGAAGTGAGGCAGAACACACAGTCTATATAGAATTCCCCATAAAAGTGGAAGCCACAAGCAATGAGGTTTCCTTCAAGAAAAACAAAACAAAACCTACAATTATTTAAATCAATTGAGGGTGGATAATAAAATGCAAAGCATGGTGACCAGCCTTTATCCAGCCAATAACCTGACATTCCTCCTGTATTTACAGCCTTCCCCCTCACTCTAGTTAGTTGAAATACCCAAAGCAATAGCAACGTAGAAAAGGTAGAGACACAAAGAATGTCCATTTAGCACTATACATACTTTTCTTGTTTTGTTTTTTATATTTACATATTTTTTCCCTTAGAAGTCCCAAACAATATTTTCTGGACAATAGACTTTCAGACAGATTATTTATGTGAAAGAGAATCACATCTTGAGATATGAGTTCCCAAACCATAAGCTTATCTCTTCAGTGTAACATTGTCCTCAAACAGGTAGCGTTGCCATCTTAGAGTGAAGGCAGAGTTAAACACCATCATCTGAGTTTTGTTTTTTTTTAATGAAATGGACAAAAAAGCACCAGTTCCATGGAAAGGAAGAAAACCACATTGCACTCACTTTAGCTGAGATGAAGGAGCTGGCAATCTCTCAAGAACATGAAATGCTAGATTGAACTGCCTTACCCCAAATAGGGTTACGCACACTGACAGAAATTCACTGGGAGTGAAAGAATGTTGTCTTACAAAGAGGCAAGTTGCTGTCAAACAGGTGACTGGTGCCTGTCTCCTAACAGAACAGTAAACTGGACCTCTGAGGAGTTCAGCACTCCCACGAGCTGGATGCAATCACCATTAGTGTCCTGCTCAAAACGCCACAGCTGCACGCTCACACACGGGTTATTTTCTTTTACTTCTTGGCTAGTTATCAGGTGGAGAGAATTCTGACACTTTCACTATTATCACAGTAATAATTCTTCTGGCCAGCCTGCTTCCTAGCAAATATAAGGCATGGTTCCAGTTTGCTTTGCCTACATTACTTGTAAATATTTTTTTCTTGTAAAATAATCAAATAAAAGGTACCATAATTTGCAAAGAAAATGACAGAGGCTTTTAAAATTATTCTTATTAATTTGCAGCATATTATTCACACCTGTCTGTAATTTAAACATTAGAAATGGCAGTGTCTGGACTTCCCAAAACTTACTCGAAATTGCAGGCTCTGGGCCCAATGCTGCAGAGCCAAAATATTCATTTTACGTCCAGTACAGATCTGACAGCATCGCCTTCTCCACACTGCCCATGACATGCTGAAAAACAATATTACAGAAATTCAAAAGCAGGTTCCACAGTTTTGTGTAAGAAATCATTTTCTTCTCACTGGAAAATGTATGAATGAAGACCTCTCAAGGCCACAGTCTATGGGCACACGAAAGGAGTTCAAGGAAAATAAAACTCGGAACAAAGTCACTGTAGGAAAAGACAACAGAACACAGGCAGTAATCGTGGTCTTACGGTCACTGCCTCTCTGCCTGTTTCCACTGCATTCTTACCACAGAAGGGTCCTTTCCCTGAATGCCACTGCCACAGACTGCATCCTTTGTTTTGTCCTTTGGACATCAACATAAATCAGCCAGTGCTGCCAGGTGCTGAGCAGTTTTTGCTTCCTTGCTGTGCAAAGCAGAAAATTACAGCACTTGAAGTTCATACAAGAATCTGGCATTTTTAACTACTCTGCACCACCATCTGTCACCGACCTCCAGGCCCCCCAAGCCTGCAGTGACACCTCGAGGGAAACTCTAAAATGACACCAGAGTTACAGCCACAACCACGCACCCGTGGCTCATTGTGCCATGTGGACAAGGGTCTCTGAAATGCTGAGAGTACCATGCCACTTGCTCAGAACACTGTGAATTATTGGACAATGGCACTGCTTCGTCTCACTGGATG
The DNA here is from genome assembly GCF_002078875.1 of Numida meleagris. NCBI lineage: Eukaryota > Metazoa > Chordata > Aves > Galliformes > Numididae > Numida > Numida meleagris. The sequence goes on from NC_034422.1 coordinate 9,336,872, forward strand.
TATAATTGTATAAAAATACTCAACATAGCCTTACGGAATAAGAATTGCAGAATTTTCATTGGTTACTTAAAAAAAAAATCATCAGGAGCTTTTCAAGTAACACAAACAGAGAACTCAACCAGAAATGAGCCAAGTTTGTTTAGCAGGCCTATAAAGCAGCTGAATCAGAAGTGTCACAAATTCCAGATCTCAGTAAAAAAGGAACTTCAGACAGTCCATCAGTTTATTTCTCAAGATGACAAGTCTTGATCATCTTCTGTATCATAGATACATAGTCTGTATCATATTCTGGGGCAACATTCATATTAGAAGAGACACAGTAACATCTCGCAAATTGGCACAGAACAAAAAATCAAGGTAACGTCTTTAAAAGGAAGTCACCTTCCCTTTCAGAGGAACAATATTCCCTGAAACTGAAGGAAGTGGCAACCAATATAGACAACTTCATCAGTAGGACACATCCAAAGCAGAACAAAGAAACTACATAAGACAAAGAGAACTTCAAAAGCTTGGGCCTCTTTTCAGCTGCACAGCAGAAGCTGGAAGGAATCACGAATACAGAAAAAAACCAACACAGTTAAGGTTACAGCACAGGGAATCAATGTCTTATTTCTATAGCCAAAGCTGACAGAGAATTCCAATAACACACTCCATTCAAAAATATCTGTTTGAATAGGTAATGCGATAAAAAGTTAAAAGCAAACAAACATAAAAATGCAATTCAGACCAGATGGAGAGGCCCTTAAGCTTATTCACCAACATCCTTACACAGTGCATCCAAAGGAACCCCTCTGCCAGCTTTAGACAGGCAACCATCTGTACCTAAAAGCATTACACTTTCATAGGGTGAAGGAGGTAAATGCACAAACGCATTCAAGGGACAGACTCTGTGCAAACGTTTCCTTCGGAAGCCCCCATCTCAGTACATCCCCAAAGAAAAGAAGTTACTGTCTCTTTTACACTTACCACGAGACTCTGCAACATAGTATTTGTTCCTCTTTCCTTGTTGCTGGCACACATAAGCTCTCCAAGCCCTGAATATCGAACCGTGGAGTAAGTGCCTGAAAATGAAAGAAGTTATTTGGTAAAATAGCTACCAATGCCTAGAAGTAGGACTTTTTCAAGTTCAGCTGCATTCAAAAGATGCTGGATAAGAGATTTTGAGTTCATCCTAAGAAAATAAATAACGAAAGAGAGGAAGAAAAATATATTAAAAATAAGCAACGAAGGCACTGCAATTGACCTAGAAGCAATACTGGCATTACTTATCCACTAGTAATAGCAACTTATTCAGAACCTAAGAAAAGTTGCTCATATTTTTGTATACATACAGTGCCAGAAAAGAATTTCACAAACCTGTAATGGCTCTCTGCTCTGAGGCTGAGCTGTCTTTCTCTGCAAACACTCCACCATTCCCTCCACACACTGAAAGTGTTTTGAAGAATCTTCTGCTCATAAAGGCATCTGGACAGTTGAAAGATTTACAAGGGAAATTTCAAATTTGTTTCCAAGGTTGAACACGAATAAGATCAATGTAGATTTTCCAATCTCATCCAATTAGCCTAACAGCATCTATTGCATTTAAAAAATGCTACCCTACTGTGAGACCTTATTGCGAGATACCTAAATGACAAGAAGCTGTCAGTTCATTGACTCTATAAATCCTTCACTTCTAGTCAAGAAAGGAAAGGCAGACACTAACTGATTTGCCAAATATCTGAGCGCCAGTTGACTTTAAACACACAAACAACTCCCGTCCTTTATGCTCAATTCTGTGTTCTAACCATCACACAACTGGTCCCGCTGATAAATAATGATGCATATATCTTCCCTGCCCAATTCTGTTCTTAGTTATTTTAAAATAAATATTTTAGATATTGAAATCAATATAAAAGCTACTTGATTTTATAATGCTTAGATATTTCCATTGCATTCTTAGAAGCAGCATGCTGATCTTAAGTCATCCTAAATTTAAAATCTTCCTATCTTCCCAGAGACTGTTTATATAGGCTTAAGAACTACTTCAGCTAGTTGAACACCTTCATTTTTGACACTGATAATGTACATCACTTCTCCTTCCACATGGATGCTAAGGCACAAAACAGATTTACGAGCTGCATTTGGCCTTCAAATCCTTTCCTCCCCATAGAACAGCCTCTATTTTTATACCCAGATTTAATTATCACACCTGACCAGGTAAAAAGTGATGTTACATTTTAAGTGAACTGCAAACAAATAAAATTCAGAGAGAGGAGGATCCATAAAGTGGAATTAGGATTTTGATCACTTATCTCAGAGTAAGATTAACTCCAACTAAAAAGAAGGCTCATCATCTGTTATTCAAGCAATTCCTTTTATTAAATATTCTCTAAAACATTCTTCCATGCAGTCAAGATCACCTGACCAATGGTCTATGAAGACGAAAGTCTTCAAGTGAAGTATGAATACTTCCCAAAAAATTCTCAACTGTTTTTATTTTGGATGAAGAGAAGGACAATGGAAGGACCCATGCAAGCACAGGCTAGCAAATAAAAAGCACACAACAAGCCCAGATGAGCTCTGGGAAATGGGCCACACCAACAGGATTAGGTTCAGAATACCTCTATGCTCCTCACTAAACACGCACAAATCCTCCCACAATTCATAGCCACCTACCCCAAGCCAAGTTGCTAAGTCATTCCAAGCACTCAAGCAGGGAAAAAAAAGAAAGAAAGAAGTGAGCTATACAATATTTGTTTGACTAGGTACACTAACAGAACATTGTAAATAAAAGCTACAGAGAACTAGGAAGTCCCAAACCTAAAAAGGCAGTTAATCATTGTTTACATTCCTTGCTGAACTTCAGAAAGTGTATTTCCACTTATCTTCCTTAAGAAAGAAAGAAAGAAATCACTGTCCTGAGTTTACACGCAGCCAAAGCAAGCAATGCAAATTCAGTATATGGGATAGCAAGGGCACTAAGGTTCACAGAACAGCTTTGGTTTAGCAGCTAAAGCAGACGCATCTAACGCTGCACAATGACAGCAGTAACAGGCAGCCGGGTCTTGCTCCGCCTGCAACAGAGGCAGGGCTTCCACTGGGAACTGAACCTGTTCCCAAGGGCGTGGTAAAACAGGAATGAACATGCAAATTAAAATTAAACAAGAAAAGAGTATCCAAGTGTTGATTTTTAGCAGCTGATAGAACACCAACAACAGAAACGAATCATTTGCCAAATGATTTCAAAGTCAGACGCACAGTGTATATAGACATGCCAAAACCAATACTTCAAGCAGTACAATGAACTGAAGATCTATTTGTGTACTTATTATTCATAAATTTGAAAAATCATTAAATTTAAAGCAGGTATTACAATCATACCCCATCATTTGCATGCATGCACAGTTGAATTTCATCGAGACAACTACAGTTCCTCTGAATTTTGTTAGTAAAGTTCAACCACAACTATTAAAAAACAAATTTAAAAAAGCAGGAGTAAGAAGAGCATCCAAAGAAAATGTTCAAATGACCTCAACAGACATCCAAGTGTTCTCTTGTCAGCCAGTAGAGTCTTAGCCCAATGTTACAGTACTAAACCACATTTAAAAAACAACAACAAACACCGCCCCAAACAAACACTCCCAAAAAGACAAAAATCCATAGCACCTCAATTTCTGGAACTTCACCTACCTGGCTTTGGAAGGGAGAACTTGTCCAAATGTCTTTTTTGCCCAGAGATAGAAGAACTTCCTTTCTAGGTAACTGGAATACAAGGAAAGTTTAGAGTTTTTGTACTCTTCCTCTGTTAACTCCCAGGCAGCAGTAAAAACAGGAACGAACTCTAGTTTAGTAATAGTTTCAGCAATAATTTTACAGAGTCTGATTTTACAGAGATCAGGGCACATATAAAATACAGACACCCTGACTTTAGCACCTTTAAGCAGCGCTACTCATCCAGCATGCAGAGAGCTCAGCGCATCACTGCAAAGCTTCAGTTATGAGACACTTACCTAAGGAACCCAGAGAGCTGAGATTTTTTCAAGCAGCCCAGTTCCCTCCAGGGATACTAACTAGCAGGCTGCTGATTAACTGGGTGCCTTTTTGTGATTTAGAAGAGGTAACATGACTGCTTCTCTGCAGTGAACAAGCTGTATCAAACTTTCCAGAATAGTTAGGCCAATCTCATGTTTACCTCTGAAACAGGGAGCCCTTCCTTCTTCCCACCTCCCCCACAGTTCTGCTTCTGCAGGCACCAGTTCAGCACGGCAATCTGTGATTGTGATACTATCACCCTTGTTTTCAAATGGTTTTAAGAAATAAGTGGTTCAGAGATGGCCCCAATAAGCAACAGAGCCAACACACAGCAATTACAGCACACTGCCATGCAGAGGGCCTCCCTCTTTCAGCAAGCCTGAGCAGCTATGTCTGCTCCACTAGTTCAACAAAATACCAGGCTTTTGATCTATAAATAATTACTACCCCACTTTAGTCAAAATTACTTCAACAAACAAAAGAAGTAAAGAAAAACAAGACAAGAGCAAGATTAAATTATTATAACTTGGCAGTCCTCTAGCAACACACACTGTTAAACAGCCGTTGTTAAAGTTTACATTAGAAAATCAGAAATGTAGGAAATCTGAGCAAATACATGTCCTCAGGTTACCACAAGACATCTTCAGAATAAGACCTCTGCCTGAGCCGCATTTGTACTACTAAAACCAAATTTCTTTAGGTGTGACCCCCCTGCTCTACTCAGTAAAAGATATATCAAGTACTTATCACCTGATTTGGAATTCTTTTAACCTTCTTCCCCTCCGCGGGGCATGCCCAGCTCGATCCAGATTGTCATCACATCTGTCCTGAAACTGTCTGACAGATTGGTGAGCAACAGACTGTCCAGTTGTGTGTATTTCAGGCCTAGGCAGCTGTTGGATTACACGGACCTTTACAGGTTTTAATCTTAAAAAAAAAGTACAATTCGCAAAGCTGCATTAACTGAATTATTTCAGCAAATTAATTTATTACAAAGGTATACAATTGCATGTAGAAATTGACAGCAGCATGGTACTAAAATGCATTTATTGTCTCTTTGTCAGGAATTTTGTTATCTTTCTCTCTCAAATTGTAAATTTCCCTAAGAAGAACAGTAATACACTTCAGCACGCTCAAGCACTCAGTGCACTCAAGGTACAGACAATTCCTTTCTCCTCTAAAGACAAAAATGAGAATGTACAAAAACACACTTACACTTCCCCTCCCATGTGTTAACACAACAAAAATATAGGCCCTTACTGAAAAGATTTGAATATGTATTTTTGCCTTCTTATTGCTGAATATACAAAGATTTTCTATCTACTGAAAAATCTTTTTGAGGACTAGGGAACAAAAGTGAGAATCTCTCACTCATCTCTCCATGGTCATTTTAACATGAAATGGGCCTACACGTACGGTACTCTCACAAGGAGCTCTCACCTAACATTCAATATCTAATGAACACTCATATGAAAATAGACATCTACTGTCTCGCTGAATTTATAAGATGTCGTAATAAAATAAAAAAGCCAAGGTCTTTAACAAGTCAGCATGCTATTATTGCTTACCTCCTTTTGAATTTCTCCATTTTGCTACAGTCCCAAGTCTGCAGTAAATAAATATACTTGCTGCACCGAGCTGTTGTATGTTAGCTTCGGATAAAGAAATTTGTTCTGGTTATTTGTGAACAATCCATCAGATGGATTTATGCTAAATGACAGACACCAAGACTCATAGAATCCTTTGAGTCGGGAGGGATCTTTGAAGTTCATCCAGTCCTACTCCCCTGCAATGCACAGGGACACCCACAGCTGATCAGGCTGTCTGAGCCACGTCCCCCTGACCTTGGGTGTTTCCAGGGATGGGGCACCACCACCTCTCTGGGCAACCTATGCCAGTGCCTCACTACCCTTACTGTAAAAAAACCTTTTTACTTATAACCAGTCTAAATCTTTCAGTGTGAATCCATTTCCCCTTGTCCCATCACACTGGATCCTGCTAAAGTGTCTGTCCCCTTCTTTCTTATAGACTTCCTTCTTTAGATACTGAAGGACTGCTCTCAGGTCTGCCTGGAGCCTTCTCCTCTCCGGGCTGCAGAGCCCCAGCTCTCAGCCTGTCCTCACAGGGAGGTGTTCCATCCCAAGTACTTTGTATCTGCAGAATGACAGGAGTTCCACTCACCTCACCTGAATATACAAAGAGCATAATACATTTCTAGACGTTGAACATGGAAAGCATCCACATGCACACTCGCAGCCCTGCTGATCTGAATGATGCTATGCTAACAGATCTTAGGCAATAAACAGCCATAACTGTGTGACGCCTAAGACAGAAGCTGTGCCTAGGTAAAGCTGTGCTGGAAAGATGGTGTAAAGTGGAGCAGATGACCATAGGGCCAATCAAGGAATAGAAAATCAGTACCTAACCAAACAGACTCTGTTTTTTCTTAAACCTCTAGCATCCATAAACACAAGAAAATGAATAAAGCAGTCAATTCCACCCAGCTCCAGCAAAAACTTCTGCATACAGAGCATTGCACCTGCCAAAGGCTTCAGAGAAACTAAGGCTCTGTACAACCCCCCGAGCTCACAGCCAGCAACCAGCTGGTAAATTTCAACATGTAAGGTTTAAGGTGTGACAGAAGAACATCTCACTGCAGACACTCTGAGTTCGTAGGACCATAGAATGGGTTGGAAGGGCCCCTGCAGCCCCCCAGCCCACGCTGTGTAGTGGGTAGGCTGCTCCCCACCAGACCGGCCGCCCAGGGCCCAACAGCCTCAGGCACTTCAAGGATGGAGCACCCACAGCCGCTCTTCGCGTGCACGAAATTCCTTATGGCAGAGAAGAACTAGGATCTAAACGCTTTTTGTGCTTCTGGACAAACTGCCGAGAACTGCAGGGAGCCGACCCGTATCTCCAGAGCTACCAGCCCTCACCCACGACCGAGGCCGCCGCACCGCCTCCAGCTGAGGGGAGCCTCACAGAGCCCCGTGGCCCCTCCCCTCGGCCTCTGCCCTCACCGGAGCGCCGCGGCCTCCGCGCGTCCCCTCACACCGCGAGACCGATCCCTGACAGAACCAAACTCCCCCCCCAGCAGCTCCGCAGAGTGCCGCCTCAAAGCCGCGCCCCGCCCACCACCACCGAGAGACGCTAGAGCGCCACCCGCACAGCGCAGCGCCCCCCGGCGGCACGGAGGAGCGGAGGCCGAGCGCGAGCTCCCGGCGGGCACGAAGCGCCGCCAGGGGAGGGAGAGCCAGAGTGAAACGCGCCGGAGTGCTGCTGTGCTGCACCGCGGATACAGCGAGACAACGTTTTGTCATTTATTTTAGGGAATTTCTGCTGCAAGTATCCGTTCACTCGCGTTACACCAACATCTCCGTTAGGCTCTGACAGGACGGCGTGTCCGCCGCTGGCAGGGTCGCCTGCGGTGACGCGGGCTGAGCTGCCCCCGGCTGCGATCGGCGCTGCCGTCGGGCCCGGCCCGGAGCGCTACCGGAGCCGCATTCCCCCCCTGGAGCCCCGCTCCCGCTCCCGCCCCGCTCCTCTCCTCTGTCCCTCCGCTGCCGCCGCCCCGCCCGCACACGGCGCGCACCGCGTCCCTCGGGGCTGCCCGCCCAGATGCCTGCGGGTCCCCGGGGTACCCCGAGCCCTCGCTCACCCACCGCATCGCCCAGCGCGGAGAGATAACGGCGGGAGGAGACGGAGAGGCGGCGGAGCGCGGCGGCGGGCGGCACACGGCGCGGCCCCGCTCCCTGCCCGCCTTTTCCAGTCAGGCGCCGCGCGGGGGAGCCCGGCCTCGCGCGCCCTTCGCCGCGCCTGCGCGTGGGCCATTAAATGGGTGCGGGGCGGGCAGCGGAAGGCCCCGGTTACGGCGGCTGAGGAGAGACAGAGTCGGGCGAATAGGGAGCGGGCGCGCGAGGCAGCCGCGGAGGGGCCGGAGGCGGTAGGGCTCGGAGCCGGCCCGGTGCGCGTGAGGCGCCCGAGGGGTGAGTGCGGAAGAGGAGGGCGAAGCGGAGCCGGGAGCAGGAAGCGCCGCGGGCGGCGGCGAGGCCTCGAGCGGAGCGCGGCGCTGTGAGGAGATCCCCGCCGCCTCTCAGCGCGACGCCCCGGGACGCGGCCGCGCTGTCCCTCTGCGTGACGGGAGGCGCGGCGCCGGGCCGAGGGCAGCTCCGCGCGGAGGGCGCTCCCGAACCGGGCCCGCGCTGTGGGGGTCGGGCCGGGCGAGGAGCCGCTCCGCTGGAGCGGGGGGAGCGGCGAGCAGAGAGCCCGCGTGCTGTTCTGCAGCGCGGTTATCTGTTCATCTAAGTGCTAGGTTAGCGCAGGCCGGGAGGGAATTGCTCCCGATGCGACGCGCGTTCCAAAGTGAAACGGTTTGTTTGTCTTTCGCTAGGTCCATGGTCAAAAGCTTTGGCGTAGCCATGGATAAAAGAGGAGGCATAACAGAAGCTGAGAATGGTGATGCTTTTCTGGAATTGAACAGAACTGCAACGAAATACCCACATCGCTATACAAAAGTAAGTGCTTTCCCCCTCTGAAAGCTGTGCGCAGAGCTGATGGCCGCAGAGGTAATGCGGGAGGGAGAGCCCCCTGGGATGTGGGAGCAGGGTGCAGGTCCTGAGGAGCCTCTGTGTGGATTAAGACTTGCTGGATGACACAAAGCAGTCCTTGATAGACATCTCATTCCCACCACTTTACTGTAATACACGAGCACCTTGGAGCATGTGCTGGAGAGGCTGAAACATGCTGCTGTGCTAGCTTTCTTCAGCACTTGTGCTTCATAGTTCTCTTTTCAGCAATGTTACTTTAAATTGGCCAATTTCCTTAGAACATGCAGCCCTCCAGATCTAATCACTGCTTCAGCGTGTGTCTCTTAAGGTGCTTTTTGTAGTCTTACTTGTAGTTGCTCATAGTGGGGTTTTGGAAACATGTTCACATGTGAATCTAACTAGTGCTCAGGGTAAAAAGCTTTAACACAGGTGCTCACATTGTGATAACCATTGTTCTTATACTTGCATGTATTTAAGTAACTAACTTACAAATAAAGACTAATGTTCAAATTTTGTTTGGGGTTTTGGTATTGCTGCTGAAACATGCTTTTAGAAAACTTTTAATGGCAGTTGGTTTTCTTCCTGTTGCTGAAAGCTATGGGAACAGGTGGTTGCTGCTTTGTGTAGAAATCTATGAATTTGTTTTATAACAAATGGCTTGAAGTGTGGAACAGAGTGAGACAGTATGCTACTGCTGATTGTGTTATCTTACTTGAGGAATGCCAGACTGTTTCGTTCTTAGAGGCTGTGTATTTTTTAAAAGAAGAAAAGTTATCAGTGCGACTCTGCCCTGCTGAGATAGCAGGGCTGGCTTATTTTGACTAGCCACTACAAAGAAACCAAGTAGCTTGGTGTCACAATGGCAAAACTGATGTGGGAATAGTATGGCTCTCTAATTCCCTCCCTTTTGTTAGACAAGATGTACATCTTAACCGAAGATGCAAGGGGTAATATTGTTAGGAACTTGATATTGAATTGCTCCTGAAGTGGAGGAGAGGTGTTATCTTTAAACTACCCAGTAGAAAATCTGTGCCTGTCCTTGCTTGGTATTGCTCAGCTCCTCCTAGGAAGAGAAACCGAATGCAACTGCAAATTCTGACTGCTTTTTTTGATGTGTGCTCAGGTAGTGCTGGTGCTAAGTGTACAAAGAAACCAGTGCAGTTGTACATTCAGTATTATTTAGTGCCTGTAGTTCTGATCAGAGTAAAGTGGCAGAGTTAGTGCCAGAAGGCACCAGTCTGTTGGTTTCCAAAGAGTCTGATTTCTCACATTTCTTGACTCTTAATAAAATATCTTGCACAATACTACTATTTTTCTTTTGGGCAACTATTTTTTGGTGTTATCACATCATAAGTGTTTTTCACATGATCAGTTTAGTACTACTTAGGGGTGGGAGGAATGCTGCTTCAGGGCATGTACTGCTGATTTGGAGTAAGGAGAGTTCCTCTAATGGTTTGTAGTAACTTACTAACAGTGGGACAACAGCTGGTTCATGTGATGAATCCTTGTGACCTGCTTGAACATAAGTGCTTAGTACCAGCTAAAATACCTTTTTCCTATCTCCTTACAAGCACTACTCTATGAATTAAAAAAATGAACAAAGGAACAAAATAAGCTGCACTGTGGAAGTGCCAACATCAATCTGCTCTTAAGACGAAATGTTGTGTGTTCCAACCTGTGTCATCTCGTTCTTTAGAATCTATTGCTCCAAGGGTGTGTAGCTCATAAATGAAATACTCTTCACTTCAATGGAAAAGTTGCAGTAAAATCTGTTTGGAGTCTGTGAACTCCCTCTCGTGGCCAACAAAATAGTGAATTTCCAAGTCCGGTATTGGACAGTGTTGTTAATAGTTCTGATAACTACAGCAGACTATGATAGTGTTACAGCATTGATATTCCTCATAGATCATAGTTTATTTTGGGAGACTATGGACACAGAGTCCAGTCTCCTTCTGTTTAAATACTTGCTGTCCATGCTGTCTGATGGTGCTGGGGAGAAAAGAACCTTCTTGCTCATGACTAGTACAGGATGATGGTGAGGGAATACCATGTGTATGTTAGCTGGATAAAAACTTAACAAGCTACACATGGGACCTTTGAGGTGTTAATGTAGCCACTGATCTGATTTTTAGATATGGGGATAATGATGTGAAAGCTTTTGTTTAAATGCTTTATTCTTGGGAGGATAACAGAGCCTTCTTCAATATGGCTGATGTGGTGTCTACTGTTAGGATCTCTTTATCCTTCCTGACAAGTTCTCAATTAGTTCAGTACAGCTGAGAGTGAGGCAGATTGAAGAAAGGTGATCTACAGAAGATAACTAAACTGAATTAGAAATGTGCATCTTTACTATGAATCACCAAAGAGTTTTACACAAAGCACTGATCACACCCTTAGTGCTTTTTGAATGTAGCAAGCTGCAGTGAGCAGGTAGATTGCTGGCCTCCCTGAAATGGCTGGCTAGTCAGGGTGCACAACGATCAACTCAGCTGGTAGGAAGTGAAAAACTGAAATGTCGTTCAGCATTAATTTGTCTTCTGCAAAGTAACTATAGGTGATGTTTTGTAATGGGTGATGGTCAGAAATGGCAAGCTTGTCTGGAATTTCCAGATCTACTTCAGTAATTGGTGTTGTGTAATACTTTTTTTTTTACAAAATGAATCTTACATAGCATTCAACACAGCAGTTTTCATTCCATCTTGAAAACTTGCTAGCTCCAATATCAGTATGTCTGTCTTGCTTGTAAGTTAAATTATACAGGGAAGTGGATGAGTAAACATGGCTGATGTAAACTGCCTGAAGTGTTAATGAAGTCCAAACCTGACCTAGTAAGGCTTAGTACTTCAAGTAAGTGTGGATTTGGAGTTAATGTTCATGAGTAAAACTTATTCTTCTATTTTTGCCATCTCTGATGGAGTAGATATGAGAGGAAACACAAAATTACTTGCAAGTGCTGCTATTACTTTTTTGTCATACTGATTAGTCATTCTAGTCTGCATGATTAGTTTCAAATTATCTTCAGAAACCAACTTTCAGTGTCTTTCAAATTGCTTACAAACAGTTTAACAACAACTTTTGTTTTTGGAGGTCCTATACTGACTTGTATAAATGTTGTCTAAATTCTAAGTTAGCTCAGTGAAATACTCTTCTGGCATCCAAATCACACTCTAAAATTTGTTCTGTGTTGATAGTTGATTCTCTAGCTTGTTCTACGGAGTTATCAGTATTATGGTAGGTTAGACTCATTCTTGATACTCAACAGTGTTATATTGTCTCCAGTATTGCAGACAGAGGTAATAGGAGGTGAGATCTATAGTTCTGATTAATGGATTATTAAACCCTTCAGAGTTTGCTCAAAGGTTACTGATAGAAGAACTGAAAAATAAACTAATGCCAACTTTTCACTGTAGTAATTAATAGGAAATGAAATAACACATTGGGAAACATGACTTGTCAAATGAAATGGCTAAATTGAATAGGCAGTCTGGAACAGTTATTGAGTCACTCACATCTTGTCTGGGTGAGAATTAGAGCTAACTGCTTGCTTTTTTTTCTAGGAGGAACTGCTGGATATTAAAGAGCGTCCCTACTCTAAGCAAAGACCTTCTTGTCTCTCTGAAAAGTATGACAGGTATGTTCTTGATTGTACAAAAAACTGTATGCATCTTTTCCAAAACAAGATGAAATATCAAGTAGTTCTTAGCTAGAAAGCTGCTCTTATTTTGATGCAGGTGTACTGAAGTATTTTCAGAAGTAATAATCTAGTAGAAGAGGCTGAACGCTCTGGTTGGGAAACTTGTACTTGGAAAATATTGTAATGCAAGATCATCAGAAAATAACTTTGCACTGTACAGACCTCATAAATGTGCAAAAACTATGCTTCAGCAGGATTTTTGTGCTGTTTGATTTATTTAAAGATGGTACCAAGAATATAGGTGGGTGTACAGTACTGAGAGACTAGGTCATGTTGCAACAGGCTGACTTGCTTAATGGGTTACTCTCCCACGTTAAGTGTACCTCATTTAAAAATGAAGGTGAGAGTGTTCTCTGCTTGTGCTGAGAAGTTTGCTAAACAGCAGGATTTCCAATACCAGATTTTTTTTTTGGACAAGTATGAGATTGAGAGGATTTTCAGAATGCCTGAGAACTGAGACACTTGATCTACTTGAGTTATTTTTATCACTGTGTCGTGCGAACTTCCCTGATACCTAGTGGGACAACATATGTTCTGCAGTATAATATATATTTTATACTTAATTATGCTTACAGGAAAGATCTGGAATACCATATGAGGTCATGAAGTATAGTAAGTCAAAGATTGAGTAGTTAGGTGGGAGGTGGATCTCATTTGTGCAGATGGTTAGTGAGTTCTAGTTTCAAGCAGCAGTAATACTATGACTTCTTGATTAGACTAGAAGTAGTAAGCAGTCCTGTAACTTTGTGTTCATAGTGATGGTGTCTGGGATCCAGAGAAGTGGCATGCATCTTTATATCCGAGTTCAGGGAGGACTTCACCAGTGGAAAGCTTTAAAAAAGATTTGGATTCAGATCGGACTTCTCTTATGCGTAGGATAGTAGGTAAGTATGTTCTCACAGCACAGGAATCAAAGTTAAACATAAGCTGTTGGCAAAACCTTTCCTTTGGGATGATGTAATGACACAAATATCTGAAAATTGATTACATGAAATAAGTATCAAGGAGACCTTGGTGATTCCAAGTATAACTTGTTCCTGGTATGCTAGTAACTCTATGAAACTTAGCAGTCTCTCACAGCCTACTATTCTTGCAATATAGTAGTAAGTACATCTGTAGTCATGTGGTTGCAGGGAGTATTTTTCTTATGCTTCAAGACTGTGTGTACTTAGGGGGTCTGGATGAGAGCAGGGACTTCCTAGGTGACAGGAATGATTCTGTAATATCCAACTGTCAATTTTAGTTTTTCATCTTACTGTGGTGCCTAGCTAGATTAGCCTCGCAAAAATAAATCCTGGATGCTATCCTTCGAAAAGCTCTAGGGTAGCAGCAAGGCTGTGGGACAGAAGGCATCTTATAACTAGCTTGTGCTCTTGTGCTTACTGTTACATTCTGCTGGATACTTTGTGTGATGTTTGACTTGTAGATCCGAGAGAGCGAGTGAAAGAAGATGACTTGGATGTTGTCTTAAGTCCACAAAGACGAAGCTTTGGAGGTGGCTGTCATGTAACTGCAGCTGTTAGCTCACGTCAAGCAGGCAGCCCATTAGAAAAAGAGAATGATGGTGTCCGTGTTATTGGCGGACGTAGGATTGGCAGTGGAAGAATCATCTCTTCTCGTAACTTTGATAAAGACCACAGGGGTGGTGAAAAAGATATACGTGATTCTAGAGATGCAAGAGACAGAGATCGTGAGAGGGACTACAAAGATAAACGCTTCAGGGTTTGTTCTTTTTTTCCTGGTTAGATATTAATATGGTTTTGGATGGTCTGCGCTAAAAGTGATGGGAACAGGCTAACTGCAGTTAGGTGTTCCACACGAGTGGGCTGGTTCTTAAAAAGAACCTTAATGGTCTAATGGGTGAGCACTCAGAACTTCAGGTGTCAGTCCTTTTTCCAGAAGAACTGGGGTACCCCCAATTCCAGGTATCCTATAAACCTCTCCTGTGCTAAATGTAATAGCAAGATAGAAGTCTAATAATTAATAGTTCTTGACCTAGCTGTTGTCAGCAGATGGAAGCTTTTATGCTTCAAGATATTCATTTTTTAAAAATAGGAAGAACCACTGTGTTCCTCTCAGGATACAAAACTGAGTATATACAGGGCCTTGCAGACCAATAGCCTTCAGTGTTGAAGCAGAAATTCAGCTGTAAAGTTTAAAATTGAAAAGCTTACTAAGCATGCTGAATGTGCTTCAAAAAAAAAAAATGGGATGATGGGGGAGATGGTGTTATCTGCTTTGGAGGTCAGGGAGGGATGTCATAAAACTGCATTCCGTGGTTAACTTAGTATTTTTAACATCCCACTTCAGAGGGAATTTGGTGATAGCAAGCGTGTTTTTGGGGAGCGAAGAAGGAATGACTCGTACACGGAAGAGGAACCGGAGTGGTTCTCTGCTGGTCCTACAAGTCAGTCTGAAACAATTGAGCTCACAGGCTTTGATGATAAAATTCTAGAGGAAGATCACAAAGGGAGAAAACGTACAAGAAGACGCACAGCCTCACTGAAAGAAGGTACTGGTACATTTGACAAAGGCTTTTCTTGTCTGATAGTGCTGTATATTGCTGTATATTGCTGGATGTAGAAATGATTGTTACAGGCAAGTGTCCAGAGTAATGCAATTTACCAGCCTCTGTCCTGCATTGCTTCAGGTTATGCTGAGGCAGAAGACAGAAGGCTGATGAGTGATCTTTCTGCTGGGGAGTAATGTTGTATTGCTTAAAGGTATTTGCAGTCTGGAAGGCAGAACTGAGAGGCTGGAAAAAACTTGTGTGGATATGGAGTGATGTTAGGAGTTCATAGGCTGCTGAAAGGATTTTTGTCTATTCTGTATCCCAGTGACCACTGAAGACTTGGTTTAAATTAGGCTAATGCTTTGTGACACTTCAAATGGTCTTTTTCCTATGGTAATACATGCATTAGGAAGACTGAGTTGGGCATACAGCTGTACAGCTGCCAGTAACATAACTTTGAATTTGGAGCCTAAGTCTGAACTCTCTGTGGTCACTGGACTTCACAACTCTACCATTACCCTAGCAAAAGCTGTAGTACAAACTTGACTGAGGCAAGGAAGGTGGCTTCTTAATGCTAAAAATTTTACAGCTGTGCAAAATAAACCAGTACTCTTTAGAATTAAGCTGTACTATATTTAAGTGAATACATAGTTTCAGTTACACTAGGTTTGTATTAAGTTACAGCTTTCTTGCAAGCTTGGTAAGCCTTCATATGTACACTTCTCTTGCTGAGGGGAGTAGGAGTAATGCTAGTCATTTCTTAACAATATTAAGAATGCTTATGTCAAGTACCAGTTTTCAGGGAGCCTAGTCTATGGCATTTCTAGGAAGCAAGCAAGAGCTTCCAAAGGATTCTTCATGGATGAACAGCAGCAGCTGTTAACATACTGGAATAGCTATATCTGCTTGTCTGCTTGATGTAGCAGTACATCTGATCTCTGTTCTGTGTACTTTCCTGGGTTGATTAGGATGCAGTTAATTACTGTTTCACTGGCAAGTCTCATTTTCATGTTTTGAAGCAGATAACCTTAATAACTGACTACAAGTGCTGTACCAAAGATCTAGTGAGTCCTGGTTTCTGTTGTGGCATACTGCAGCCATTGCAGAATAGATTACTTCAGTTGGAAGGGAACTTCAAAGATCTAGTCCAACTGCCTGACCACTTCAGGGCTAACCTAATGTTAAAGCCTGTTACTGATGGCATTATCTAAATGCTTCTTGAACACTAACAGGTATCAACCATTTCTTTGGGAATCCTGTTTATGTTTAACCACCCTTATTGTAAAGGACTTTTTCTGATGTCTAGTCTGAACCTTCCCAGCACAGCTTTGTGCTGTTTTGCTTATCAGTTACCAGGGCAAAGAGACTGACATCTCCCTTGGATTCCCCTCAGGAAGTTGTAAAAAGCAATGAGGTTGCCCCTTGGGCTTCTTGTCTCCAGATTAGACAACTCAACTGATACATAACTGATGACAGAGTATCACATAGGTGGCTGAACTACTTTGGTCCTATGTTTGTAATGACTGGGCAAATGTATTGCCTGCCAGGTGCTGTTCCCACAGGAAATGCTAAGTTTAGTGACTCAGCAGCTATTTGATTTTCTTCTTAAGGGATAGAATGCAATGGTGGAGTGGCAGAAGAAGATGAAGTGCAAACTGTCCTTGCCAATGAAACTCCAGCAGATCAAGAAGTTCCCAGGGAAGCTGTCTTACAAGAACCAGCTCCAGGAGAGTTTGACTTCAATGAGTTTTTTAACTTGGATAAAAGTGTTCCTGGCCTGGCTTCGGTGAGCTTTATTGTAAAGCTGAGTGTACTCATAGGAGAAACTTCAGATTGCCACTGTAACTTGCTTTTAAAGTTGCTTAATGTGATGTGTGAGTCTAAGACAACCTTTCAAAACCTTTATTTTGATGTGCTAGGATGCTACTTCTAAATGTTATCTCTGGAACTTTATCTATTACTAAAGGTGTATGAGTTTGTAATAACACAGTGAAGGAAAAAAGACTCAAAATCACTATCTTGATTCATTTCATTTGGATGAAAGATATTTGTCCAACACTACTTGCTTTTTGTTGTTGTAAGTAGTATTGAGCACCACTCATTGCAGAGAGCTTCTCTGGCAGAAGAAAGCTGTTATTCCTTTGGTCTGAAATGAAATGTGTTGTATGATGAAACTTCACCTATACCCATTGAGCAGACTTCTAACTGGAATCTCTTGCAAGATAGAAGAAGCTTTAGTTTGAGTTAAATCTTACAGTGCTCTGCTTTTGAAAGTGACATAGCAAAGAAGTAAACAATCACTGTGAATGGGGGTGGCTTTTGATTGAGCAGCTCAACAAAGTACTGTTCAGTGAACTCAGGTGAGACTGAAGGGAGAAGGTTCTAGCTGCCATTACTTCTGACAGACTCAATTGATCTGAAGAATGCAACCCTCTTAGTCACAGAGTGGTTCAGGATGTGAAGTGCAAGCAGGTAGCCTTTGGCTACTGGCCTTTTGCCCCACCTGTTGTGGAATACTCCAGGGCAGGGGAGTAGTCCTTGCACATCATTTAAGACTCTGTCCTTGGAACTGAAGTGGGTCATGGTTGCGGAAAACTCGGCTAATCAAAGTACTGCTTCTGTGCAGTGGTATGGGCCAGTCTTGGTCCCTGTCTGGTCATAATTACTAGACTGTTCTAACTATCTCTGCTAGCGGATGCTTCTGCTGCTTTTCTCACACATCCACTTTGAAATGTCATAGATGCAGTATTTAAACGGTGCTGTTTCAGTTTTCATTTAAATCTGAACTATTTTTTGGTAAAGATGTAAATCTGAACTATTTTTTGGTAAAGATGTAAATCTGAACTATTTTTTGGTAAAGATGTAATGGATTTTTGCCAACACTGATAATACAAATGCTATTATATTTTAAAGGAAAAAGCATTTCAAAATGTCTAAACTCCAGGAGCCCCATCTAGTTATCTATAGCGGAATAATCTTGTTTGTGCAGTAAAGCTTCTCAAAGACCTTTCTGATCATAAGCTTCTGTCTTTTTTTCTTTCCCCATAATCTAGATGATAGAAGATGTGCTAGGGGAAGGTTCAGTGTCTGCCAGCAGGTTTAGCAGGTGGTTTTCTAATCCCAGTCGTTCTGGAAGTCGGTCAAGCAGCTTGAGATCTACACCCCATGAGGAACTGGAGAGACTAGCAGGTAAGACTGCAGAACAGTGCATGGTCTCTTTCTTTTGTATTCTCTCCTGCTTGTTTAATGAGAATGTGGCAGGTACAGCTTTAGGATAGTGCATCTCCCACAGTTCAAGCACCTGATGTTCTTCTGGAAGCTCTGAATGTAAGCAGCTATAAGTTCTGTTTTTTATAAGTATTCTTGTCATGCTCATAATGACTTTCCAGCTGATCTTGGGCAGAGGGTGTGAGGCATAACTTCTCAGTGACCTGTTGAACTTGGTTACCAGTGTATGTTCATCTTGAGACATTGGGTTGGTGAATTGATGTGGCAGTGCTCCTGGTTTTGCTGTTTCAGGTCTAGAGCAAGCCATTCTCTCCCCTGGCCAGAACTCTGGAAACTACTTTGCTCCCATTCCATTGGAAGACCACTCTGAAAACAAAGTGGACATCCTAGAAATGCTACAGAAAGCCAAAGTGGACTTAAAACCTCTTCTCTCAAGTCTTTCAGCCAACAAGGAAAAGCTTAGAGAGAGCAGTAAGTGCCTCTTCAGATATTGTGGAGTTCTCATTGTGCAGTATCTCAAACCAAGAGGCTTGGTAATTCTGGATGCATCAACTACCAAGTCCAGAAGTAGGAAGCACCACAGGTTGACTGGCACTATAGATCCCAAAATGCTCAGCAAGTCTTAGTTATGTTAGTATCTTCACTAATTCTTTTCATCCTAATTGCAGGATGACATCAGGTCTCAGACCATTTACTGGCCAGTAATGATCATAACTTAAGATGATGCAAGTCTTGAACTGAGATTCATGCTTTGTCTCTGGCCTTTATTTAAGCTTGTCGTGCTTGAGACTGGTAATGTCAGTTCAGAATCTGTGGTATCTGAACACCAGTTTACCAAAAATTTGCGTTTTAATTCTTGCAAAGATCTTTAATGGATCACATTGATCCATTAAGTATCGGTATCTAAAAAGATGAACAATTCCTTGAGGGTATTAGTGTTTCTTCAGATTGTTAAATTAAACACTAAACTCAAATCTATCAAGACGATTGCTAGTACTTGAATCACAGTGATCTGTTTACTGTTCTGTGTTCTAATTAAACGATTAACCTTGAGGTACAACATAGGAACAGATTTGCCTCAGTTACGCTAACTTGACTAGAGTTGTGGGATTGCAGGTAACTTCCTCAGTTAGCAGTTGCCAGCAAAAGTGAATTCTGTTTTCAAGTGAGTTCAGGGCTGACTTAAACTTCATGTTGAAGGGCACCTTTCAGTTATGCATTTGCATGTTTGGCACCATAGCATGCATAATAGATGGTACAGAATTACATGGATTCCTTTTGAAATCTCAGTCTTGTTCCAAATTATTTTCTATTTGGTGAGCAGCATGTATTGCCTTGTGAAATGGACCGAACAAAATGTAATGCTGTTCCACGATCTTTGTGAAGCAACTGGGTATGAAATCATCCAGGAATTGCAAATATTCTTAAGCATCCAGTTTGGGAGCAGGAACTGTCTGCCTAACATGTGGAAAACATTTTCATAATTTGACTTAAATAGAACTACAAGTCTTTTCTATGTTCTGCTCGGTCTGACTTTCCTACTAAACCATTTCTAAACTTTGATCCTCACAAAAGAACAATGAAGGAACAAAGGACTGTGGGGAAGCTTCCATTCATGCTCTGAAGTACCTGACTTGTTACGTATTCTCGTAACTTACGAGTATTATGGAGTTTCCATGCCAATTCCTCTCCACCAGCATCATGCTTTTCCCTCATGTTTCATTCTGCATGTCTGAATCATTGCTTCATCTCACCTTCTTGCCCAAATTTCCAATAAATCTTGTTTCTTTGGGCCAGCACTTGCTGCAGCAATTCATAGCATGCTCCTTTCTCTTTTCTGTTAAGGTGTCATACCTTGTGACAAACAAACTGGTCCATAACACTTGTCTAGCCTTGATATCAGTTTGCATGTATGCATACATACAAATGCAAGTACTGCTTATTAACACTTGAACCTTATTCTGATTATGCCAGTGAAATCTTTCTGTAATGGCTCTTAATTTGGGGGCAAAAAAAAGCCTACTTCAAGCTTAATGCACACCAAACTAAGTGTGCAACTGATTGTCCAAAATATCAAGGTTTTTCTAGGTATGTATTCTCTGTACCTGTAATAGCTTCAGGCAGCTTGACACTCCTTACACTGTGGCTGTAAGACAATCTGACTTCCTGAAGTGAAAGATAAATAGAATTTTCTGAGTTAAAGTCAGTCGTTTTCAGGTGAATATTCTCTATTCAAAGCAAATGAAATCCTCATATGCTGTCAAAAGAGGTAGTGGCCTGTCTCACAGGGTAAATGAAAGGTAATGGAAACTTCACAGGCTCTTGTGGTGCCTTACATGCTCTTATCTGTGCATGGTGATACTTCCAGTGTGAGTATGAAGATGTCTGTCTAAGCACAGGTAAGATGCTGTTTAGCAGCTGGTACAGATATCAGAAAACGAGTTTTTTGGCTGTTACCCTGTTTTCAAACAGTTTGTATTCAACACCTGCACAAGAATGGAGCTCCCTTTTAAAAGGAGTGCTGTGGTTTACCAGTATTTCTTTATTTCTCAGCACATTCAGGAGTTGTACTTTCAGTGGAAGAAGTTGAAGCTGGGCTTAAAGGCCTGAAAGTGGATCAGGAGGGAAAAATTGCTACTCCATTTATGGCGGAGCAGATGGAGGAACCACTGAACATAGCTGGCTCCAGGCAGATCAAGAAAGATGGGGATATGACTGCATTTAACAAACTAGTCAGTAGCATGAAGGCAAGTGGGACTCTGCCTTCACAGCCCAAAGTCAATGTAAGTAACATACAGTTGTCTCTACTGAACTGATAATGAATCTGTGCGAAGATGCAGGGTACAAATTGAAAACCCCTTACATTACACTTCTCATAACGTGTGGGGCTTGATTGAATCCAGTGGCATGATATTAAGCATTGGCTTTCACTTAAGATTTTGTTGCTTGAAGGTGGAAGAAAGCAGTAATAAAACAGATGTGCTGTGGTCACTTCCCCACCCAAAGCAATTAGGTTTCTGTCACGTCTATTACAGAGGATGCTGCTTAGTTCCTATACTTAACTTGTCAATGTTTTTATTAAAAACAAACATCTCTGTAAGAGGAAAAAAAGAAACAAGGTACTGGCTACACATAACTGACTCCATCAGCCTGCTCCTTATAGGAGACGTGCTAGAAATTAGTGGTTGTCTCAGTACTGCTGTTGACAGGCATCTCTCAAATATGTCAGATGTAATTAATGTTTAGCTGGAGTTCATATATCTTGCTTTAATGGCTTTTGTTTTAAGGGGTATGTTAGTGTACAAACTAATACTCTGAACACATTTTTCAAAATTTAAGATAAAAAATTAAACTGAATACCAACCATTGTTGGTCAGTACTAAACAATGGATGATACTGCATCTCCCATTCTAAAGCTTTGTATGAAATGCATCCAGCTCTTAACTGCCTAAATTCTGCTTGAATGAGAACATCTCAGTAAATAGTTCTGGCACTGTTAAGTATTTCCTAAGAAGTAAGTGTAGGGCATCTTTTTTTCCTGCTGAACGATGGCCAAGGACTAGAATGCAACCTTCTCACCAGCCAGATTTTCTCACAGTTTTAATAGAATTTGATCTTTGGCTGTCCTTACACACGGACATGTAATTTTGATGCCTTAAATTGCTATTATATTAGCACTTCTGAGTTTCTGCATTGCTTCAGTTGACCGCTTGTCCTAGTATTTCTTCCAGTTTGCACAATTATAGGAATTCATGGATCAATCTTGTACCATGTTCAAGTGTATTGAACTGTTTGCATGCAGTCTAACACAGGTGTTTTCTTAAGGAATATCAGTGAGCCTGCTCAGCCCTGGGATTTTATTTGGCTGATGCATAAGCTATAGTCCTCACAACAGACAAAATTGTTAATGTCTCTGAGATAGGAATGTGGATTGTCTCCTAATGAATATGTTGCTTGTCAAATTCATATGTTGCTTAAAGTGTTTTAATTTTCTTAGCAGAGCCTTGAGAGTCACTTAATGTCACCTCCAGAGATACCAGGCCAGCCTCTATCAAAAAATATTCTGCAGGTATTTCTTATCAATAAACTGTTTAGTTTTTTCCCCCAAAAGGCAATTGTAAGTAGTCAGACTACTCTCCCTGTAAAGGAAACTATTTACAGCTGAACTGTGACTGAATTTGTCTTCTGATGCATGTCCCATGATTACAACTTGAAAATGTACACAGGCTGCTCTGGAAGTAATACCTTCCAGTTTGTTTGCCTACAGTGTCAAAGGCGGATGTTGGTGGGATGGCAGTAGAGGTTAAACTTCCCACAGCAACAAAGCATAACAATATTGACAGGATAGATGGCAGCAGAGGGGCAGGGTGGTGAATTGGCATCTGACATGGAAATTTGTATAAAGCAAAGGTGTGGAATGGAATTCCTCCATGTACGGGAGGGATCTGGCACCCATTGACATCCACTTGCTGAATGTTTGTGGAGGCAAGCAGTGGATGGCAGCACAGTGAGGTGGTGAGTGGTGCAGTTCAGCAGTGGTCACCTCCACCGGTGCAGGCTTTTACAAGCACAGTGTGCAGGCTCTTGTTAATGGCTGGTGAAAACGCACCACTAGAGGTGGTGACTACGTTGAAAAGTGGTGTCTTGTAGCTGAGAATTTGCTCTATCAAATAGTGTGATTGTGTGTTTTGTATCTATTGTAGTTTCCAAGGAAGTAAATAACAGGGGTTACTTTCAGAGCAACTTCTGTAAAACCTGGCCAGGTGTCTAATTCTACCAGATTTGGCGTCTGGTTGCACAAGTCAGCCTCCTCTTCTAACTCCCTAAAAATAGCATAGCCTGTAGTTGAGTAAAATGAGCTCTTCTGTGTAAATTGATCTTGTATTCTGAACATTCTCCTGTTGTGTATTCATAGGAACTTCTTGGTCCACCCATTACCAGACCTGCTTCATCAAATGTCTTAAGCGGCCTGATAAGTGGTTTGGAACCTGGAGCATCTTTACTGGGACAAAGAGCGCCCTCTCCCCCTATCCCACCCGTGTTTCCAACTCGAGCTGCTTCTGCAGATTACCTGCGCCATAGAATATCTTCACCTATTGGTACGACTTGTTGCAAAACAGTGTTTCTTTTGGCTTTTTCGAATGATTACGTTGTCTTTTAACTCTACTTCATAGAGCAGTAAACTTGGTGACAGTTGGTAGGCAACTATAGCACAGTGTTTGCCTCTTGGCTGTGTGCAAGATGTCATCCTTGTTGGTCTCTAATGTTTGCTGAATCACAGAAATGTATAAGTCACCATCAGCTGGAACTCAAAGTAATTCTGGTGCATTTAAATGTGCTCTTCTACTGTATGAGAAGCTAATTTCCATCTGGGAAGGAGTTTATTCTCTTTGTAGCAGCTGGTACAGAGCTAGGCTCTAGATTACAAGCTGATAGAGCACTGCTGTAGCTACTGCTGAGCAGTGCTTGCACAGTGTTGAAGCCTTGTCTGTTTCACATTCTGCAGCCCCAGTGATTAGACTAGAGGGGCACAGCTAGGCAGATAACCTGAATTAACCGAGGAGTTGCTCCATGCTGTGTAATGCTCAGCAATAAAAAGGGAGAGGAGTAGGTGTAGGGAGGTAGTTATTCTTTGCTTGGGAACTGACCAAATGGTAAGGTGAGAATCTTCTCAGGGAATCCTTAGTTCAGGTACAAATGGTTTACTTAAGGATATATCGTACACTGGGGGGGGGAAAGTTTGTCAGTGCTTTTAGATGTAACCATTGAATGTTTTCATTAGGTTTTGGACAAGGTTCTCAGCAATTGCTTGGTGATCCATTTCCAGGTGTGAGAAAGCCCATGAGCCCAGTTGCTGCACAGGTTAGACCTAAGTGCTTTTTGCTTAATATGTTAATAATATGTTAATAATCTTTCTTTGGAGTCCAGAAAAGACGTGTGGAAACAAGTTTTAATAAACATGTAACATGTGCTTGTTCTAGTTAACCCCAAGTATGAGAATGCAGAGTCTAATTTAGTACCATCTCAAAACTCATTGTAATTAGACTTATCTTAAACTACATTGAGAGCTTTTAAGCATCTCTTGCCTGTTAGTAAAATAGAGGGCTGTTGGCAGGCAGATGCTTTGTGAAGACATAGCAGTAAATCTTTAGTAGCACTTCTTAAAAAAAAACTTTGATTTTTTTTTCCACCACTTCAGATGAGTCCCTTGGAAATACAACAGGCTGCCTTAGAAGGACTAGTGTTACCACATGACTTAGCCATACAGGCAGCAAACTTCTATCAGCATGGCTTTGCTAAGCCACAAATGGACAAAAACAGAGATGGCTACAGGAACAGGTAAGTATCTGACTGCAGAACATAAAAGGCGTATTGTCAGCTGTTTTTCACTTGGGCGTCTTCTTTCAGGAGATACTGATACTAGTGTGACTCAAGCTTGTATTGTTTATTGGCAATTCTGACTTTCATTCTGAGCCATGAGTAGAACTGCCTCTAACCTCCTGTCCTTCAACAGACAGCAGCGAGTGACTAAATCACCTGCACCAGGACACAGAGGGAATACATCTTCTCCAGCCCCTACGGCATCCATTACTAGCATGGTCAGTACCCCTAATGTGTGGTGATTGTAGGAGGAGCTGTAAAGGTAGCTGCAGTAACAAGATGGTGGCAACCATAGTCAGCAGAAGGATGTATGGAGAAGTTGATTGTATCACAAGGGCAATATAATGTCAATACAAGGATTAATTGCACATGATGCTTAACTGAATGTCTTAACTTAAAGAAATAGCCTTTTTTGATTAGTGTATTACCCCAGACTGAAGAAGCCCAATTATTGTTGCCTTGACCCAGTCTTCTGAAACAAAAGGAAGATATCTGTGTGGAAAAATTAGGCCCTTGTATTTTGGTGCCTAAGCTTTCCAAAGAGAAGGGTTGAAAGTTGGTGGGCACTGTAGGGTACACTAGTCTGCAGTACAGGTATGAAATGAATCATCTAAATGTCTGAAAGCTGAAATGTTACCTTTCAAAAAAACTGAAGCCTCAAACCCAACTGTTGCTTCACCATCTTCAGTAGTATGTTACATTGATCTAAGCTTTCCAATTAATCAGTCAAGTACTTGCAGTTTGAGGCCATTATAAGTCATTAGCTGCTAAACAGATGCAAGAACTTTGTATGTGTAACAAATAAGTGGCTTCCACAAATGCTACTTAACTGTATTTCTCCCCATTTGAAGTTAAGGCAATAGTTTTCCATAGACTTGTCATCCATGAGTTAACGTAAGGTTTCAACTAGCTCCATGAGAGCCAAAAGATAAAAGCTTTGGCAAAAAATAGAGAAGTGCTTGAACTACAGAATAAAATGATGAAATGGGGTGAACTAAGTAGCTGATTAAACACCTTCAGATGGAAAGGGTATACTAGAATTGATGTCCACCCACAACTAAGGTCGTGCGGCCTTGGTAGTAAGCACTAACTGCTTTTTACTGTGTTTTCTGCAGCTGTCTCCTTCCTTTACACCTACCTCAGTGATTCGTAAGATGTATGAGAGTAAGGAAAAGAGCAAAGAGGAGCCAGTTTCTGGGAAACTGAAAGTCAGTGATGGTAAAGATGAAAATCAAAGGCCAAATGAAGGTATTGTAATGGCTTTAAACTAACACATGAGACGGGGAATAGAGTTGAAGAGCTACAGCACATATGGCCAGACTGATTTAAGATAGCTCTGATTTATGGAGTGCAGACAGGTGTAAAAATGAATCTATATGAAGAAGGGTTAGAGGGAGCTATGAAGGAGGTGTACACCTGAGTGCATCTGTCCATTCTTCCAGCAGTGTTGGGTTTAGATCTATGTTCTTGTTGTTTCTAAGTGGCAGTGACCATAGGAGGCCTGGACAAAAACTGCTTATTTACAGCTTTTTTGATCAATAAGCATATTAACAATAATACTCGCATATAATACCAGCAATTGAATACAAGCAACTCATAGCCCTCCTGAGACATCTTAACTGAACAATCAAAGCCGAGACCAGTTAACCTCTTTAAATGTAGCTGGTTAAGGAAGTGTTTTGCCACCTTAGCTGATAAAAGTGGCTCTTAAGAGGAAATGCTCAATACTGATTGACCCAGTAAGACTAGTGTTCACTTACCATTACATTGTACTTCAGTACTATCAACAACAGAGAGGTAGCTTGCAGTTCCTCCTATGCCATTAGCATCTCCTTTTAGCACTCAAACTGTTGCTGCTACCTAAACTTGTAACAGTTTGAAGATATTGTTTAGGATACTTGTGGAGATATTGTAGGCCCTGTCTAAATGTGATAGTTTCAGGAAATGTTCCTGAGGTGACAAATACTGCTAGGTGGATATCAGACACAGAAAGCTGCTGCTAGCCCCAGGCATGTCTGTACTGAAGAAACCACTTGGGGTTAGAACTCTGGCACAGCACAAATCATAATCTTGCCTGGGAAGGATCCTTTGTACCTCCTGTCTCCTTTGAGACTTATTCACGCTACTAGCTCAGAATGTATGTAAGAGGAAAAATAAGGAAGGGTGGAATTATTGCTAATTCTGACACAATTTAAGCTTATGGTAGAGGGATTTCCTTAACGTATTCCTTCTCTGCTGTTTTGAACTAATTTGGCCAAAGCCATTCAGGGAAGACAGAAGTTTCCTATTGTGTGTGTGTGTATTTATGTGAGTAAAGTTCAGCTAGTCCTGGAATTTAGCAATCTAATAGTCATTAGCTTTAATTTTCATTAGATGTAATCTCTAGCTGTGGACTATAATAGCTGTATTCAATTCTAGCTACAGATAATCTACTGTCTAGTTCTGTGGAGAATGCAGATCAAGAAACTTTGCCCACCTTAGGTACCAAACTACCTGCACTGCAGCGCTCTGCATGTTCCACACCTCTTACTCAAGCAAATCGTTGCACCAAAGAGCAAGACTACAGGCCTAAATCAGCTGGTAGGAAGACTCCTACGATGGCTTCCCCAGTACCAGGAGGCCCTTTCCTCCGTCCTGTTCATCAAGTACCCCTTGTTCCCCATGTACCAATCGTGCGACCTGCTCATCAACTGCATCCAGGATTGGTCCAGAGGATGCTGTCGCAGGGGGTTCATCCACAACATCTTCCTTTACTGCAAGCAGGTAAATCATACTTTGTCCCTTAAGTTAAGCCCTGTCAAGAATATGCAACAAGTTGTATTGGGAACAAATCGATACTTATTACTGGCGATGTTTATTACATGAAAACTCTTAAAAACCAGGTAGCAACTTCCAGCCCATCTAAAATATAAATGTTAGTTCTTCAAGGTCCTTATGCCTATTAAGTAAAATTTCCTCATTGCTGTTAAACAGGTATGCTTCCTCCTGGGGTGGACCTGTCTCACTTGCAAGGAATATCTGCTCCCATCCTTGGCCAACCTTTTTATCCATTACCAACAGCCAGCCATCACATCTTAAATCCACGCTCTGGGACACCTCTGCAGCTAGCAATGATGCAACAGCAACTACAACGATCAGGTAAGCAAAACATACAAGAGGAGTGTGAGGTTTTCAATCACTGGCACCATGTTCTAGTTAGTATACTTGTTGGCTAGTTTCAGTATGCTGGACTAACAGGAAGTTACTTTGGTATCTACACAAGAGCAGTGATTTATGAGTATCTAAATTGCCAGAGTAGTTTTGGCCACTGCAGGTACTTGTGCCAGAAGAAAATCCAAGTGAAGCATTCGGCTTCAAGATGTGTTGCTGTTGATGGATCTGCATCTTGCAGCACGTGTGCAGCCTTTCCTTCTTTGCTGGGTGAGGAAGGCCACCCATCTACTTCAAGTAAGATGTTCACTGATACTGGTTTTCCAGTCAAAACCTACATGATACTGTGTCCAGACCTGGCAGTGTCAGGTGGTTTGTGGGAAGAGAAGACAAGAAAACGAGCAAGCAGGTCTTGATTTCCCAGGACTAATAGAATGTGTAAAAGTCATGTTTGGCCTACGTGCAAAATGCTCTTTGGAGGTATCAGTTGCTCTAGGGTAAACTGCACTGTGGGCAAATTCATTACTCCACCTCAAATAGCTTTACATTTCACAGGCACTGGAGCACAGGGATCACCCGCTGGTGTGCAAGCAAGCCCTCAGAGTGTGCCGTCTCGGACTGGATTATCTCATGGGCACACTCAGCTTGACCATCGTCCCAGCCAGAGAAGTGGCTCTCCCATTGGCCTTGCAAAGTGGTTTGGTTCAGATGTCTTGCAGCAGCCTCTCCCTTCCATGCCATCCAAAGTCATCAGTGTAGATGAACTGGAATATCGGCAGTGAACAGTGACCACTGGGTGGGACACTTGTGATTCTTTAGACTGGATAAAAATGTCCATAGTCAGGACTTCACCTCTGTTTGTTTTTTTGGGGCTTTTATTTTTAGCACTCTGTGCAAAATTTCTTTTTGAGAGACTAAAGCACATGGCACCTGTTCTGGTCTCATGTCTGCATCAAGACTAAGGGATCCATTATGGCTTGAATAGTGAAGCCTGAAGAAATTTAGATGCAAGACAAAGCCAGTTTAATCCTGGAAGTGTCTATTTTTTGGTTTTTGTAAGATATGTGAATGAAGTGCTGATATTCTCTAGTGTAGGGGTAGCAGCTATAAATTCCTCCTGCAGAGAACTAAATGTATAGACCCTTGTGTACAGACTTGTGTATAAACAATCTTTTGTATATATACACATAGAATAGCTTTTTTGAATCTATACAGCTGTACATAAGAGTAGCTGATGACAGTTGAGCTTTAGTTGTGCCTATGGTTTGGATCTTTCTCCATTGTACATGTGGGAGTTTAAGATTAAAGTTGCATATCCTAAGTGTGAGTGAACAGGATAAAGTTGCTTTGCCTTTTCTTGCTGCTCATCTCCTCTAGGTCTCCCTCAAACACATCTTTCTGTCGAGTACTGTGCACTCAGTGTAGCTAGCATCAAAGTGAAAAAGCCCACACCTTGCTGTCTGCGTAACGGAAGTCTGATTCCTCGTGTGTATGACTCTTGCCATCAAATGAGAGAATTGTTTAGTCTTCAAATGGCGTTGAGGTACAGTAATATTAAGCCAAATCTTCATCTGTCATAAGCAAAGAGACTGTTGGTACCTACTGGTCATAGTTCTTCCAAGAGGGCTGGTGCTGGTCCTTGTTTAGCTGCAGTATTTTCCTTGTTTTAACCTTTCAAACAAGTTACTGAAGGTCATCAAAATGGAGCCTTTAAATCCTCACCCTTCACCTCCTCCGTCCTAGGTGTGTATGTTCTGTACTGCAGAAGGGAGTCCCAAGACCTGCCCTGAGTCTGGTGTGCATCTACTGATGCAATTACTGTGAAACTTGCTTTTGGAGTCTTGTTCTGCGGTTTGAAAGGGGGAGGAGGGGGTATGTTTGTGATCTTACTGTGTATATTTGGTTTTTAAAATACTATGTTCCTTTTAAGCCTGTTTCACTTTCCTGAACAGTTCAGTGTTCTTTCCATCCTTCTGCATGGTTCCTCACTTCACTTTCTCACCTGTGTTAAGTCTAGTACTGCTGTCATGTCTTCTAGCTAGCTTAGGCCATTGTGCTTTTAAAGAAAAAAAAAAAAAGGTGAAAGCAGAACCAGAATTCTCACAGACTTGCTCTTTCATAAGTCTCACTGAATGCAAAACCAGCAGCAGAAAGAAAAAAACACTTGACTATTAGAACAATTGTCAGCATGCTGTGGTGGGTTTGTTTCAGTCTGGCAGAGACAATGTTGTATAGAAATAGCAAGCTGATATTAGAAATGGAATCTGTTGGGGGTCACCCATATTTCTAGTGGTTGTTCATAAAACAATCTCTGTAAAACATGCAATCACCAGCTTGTCCTTGTAAGATTGTTTTCATACTTTTTTAACTTGACACTTTCCCAGTAACATTCTGTAAATAAAGTTGATTCTACCAGCTGTCTGTAGCAACTGTTCTGGGCCTCCTTTCAGTGTATGGGCTGTTCAGCATTACTGCATGTAAACCAGAACCGTGGTTTGAGCTCAGTCCCCAGGAAGTCTCAGCTTTCACGTTCTTCCATGTGGGTGATGTGTCTGGCTTTGCTTAAGGACATGCATTATCAGCTCTGGGGGAGGTCCCGTTATCTAAATGCAGCAATTGAACTGCAGTAGCAGTAGTTTAAAGGCTGATCGTGACAGGCAGGGTTTACGGGTAAGGAATGAGATACTCACGTACCAGACTCATCTGGAGCAGCTGCTGAACCCTGCTCTGCCACTAATGAAGCAGCCCTAGAGAAAGGGTGGAGGAGCTTCTGACCATGGCTGCTTCCCTACCCTTTGCTGCCCCCTCCTCCAGTCATGTAGCTTCTGTTAAGCTTGCATATGACTACTGCTATGTTAAGCAAAATTTAAGTGCTTGAACTAAATCCCAATTCAAGGTTAGTAACAACCACTAGTGTAAGAACAGTGGTTTTCTATACGCTCCACCATCGCATCCCTACTTCATTTTTCTAAGAGTGATTGCTAGCAGCTAACAACTGTGATAGCACTAACTGTAACAAAAAGCTTAGCTTTACTTATTTCTATTATAAAGTTTCTATTATAAAACAACACAAGTACTGCTCTAAGAGCTGCCCCTTTCCTTGTACAAGTAAGTTTGGAGAAGTCAAACAGGAAATTCTTAAGAAAACTCAAAAGCTTCCAGTCACTAACGAAGTAGAGGCACCTAGCTGAATTCTACTAGGATAAACAGCTGAAAAAGTGACTACTCCAGATCAGAACCTAGCATCTTTTCCACAACTACAGGACTACTAATAGCCTTGAAGTATTCCACCAGGAACATCAGAGAGTAAGGCAGCCAAAGCTCACATTTTCTGTCCTTGAGTTCTGTCTTGCAAGATAGTTCTACATCCTCTGCTTTTTGGTTTGTCCTAAATTAGAACAGAGTAATTTCAGCTGTGTCAGCTCTTCACTTTGAAGTCATCACAGGCACCAAAGCTGCTTTTGCCATTGTGGAAAAAAGCAAAGTTTTCATCTGTAAGTTCTGCTAGAATGGAACACTGCAATACAGGCTCACCAGAAACAGCTTTTTTTTTCCATGCAATAAGTTATTACCACAAAGAGCAATATCCCTTTCTCTGTGTTTGATAGAAGCATCTGTTCTTTGCCATTTGCACAAGGAAAAGTCAGGCACAGTGACAAAGCGTGGGAAAGCAGTTTTATTTCTTCACAATCTGAATGACATCCTCATCTTCAAGAGTGTGGTCCTTGCCCACTTTCTGGGGGTTGTGTTTAACAGAGGAACCCCACACCAGTGCACTGAAAGAGGGGGAAGAAAAATCAAATTATGATGACTTAGAAGTATAATATGCAGAGAGCCTAACAGCAGTTATTTCTGTCCCAACACTAATACAGAAAGCAATGCCTGAGAGCTATTTTTATTCTCCTATAAGTACCTGGATGAGTGGTCTGTGTGAACCAGAGACAAGCAGATCAAAACAAAGTATGAAGTCATCCAAAACAGTTGTGTATAGAGGACAACAGCCCGTAACACTGCATCTAATGTTACTTTCTAATCTAAATAAAAGTACTTTTGCCAGAGAGGAAATTTGTCCAGGAAAGAGCAGGAAAACATCAAATATAATAGCTTCTGTGTTAGGTTTAATTGGAGAGAGATCTATTGCTTTCAACATTCAAAACTAAATTCTGCTTTTACTTCTGACTTACACACAAATGGAAGAACACAGCATCAGGCTAATTACTTTCTATTTGCTAGAAATCATTCTTGTACAAAATACTTACTATTTAAAGTCTTTAATAAGATTTTTGTGGATCTTCATACAGAAGTCCTCCACTGTTGTCTTGCAGTAAGGCAGCACTACAGGAGAGGTGTAGTCTGGCAGTTGCCCTTTAGGTTTGGTGTAGCTGTAACACAGAGCAGTCGGTCAGTGCCAAAACTCCTCTTGCAAATCTCCATGAAATTTCACAGGTTACTTGCACTGTTGTAATGGCTGCTTGTGCAGAGTTCCACCACGCCAGTGGTGACAAGAGACATGCTGTAAGCTGGTGTTTGTAAACTGAAAATGCATCTGAGGAGCCAGTGGCTGAAAGCAGGTTCTCCCTTGTAACTACAGAAAGTTGATCACTAGTGAATTTCCCGCTGTTGCTTAGAAGATGACAAAACCTAGGTAGCTGAAAGGGTGGCTACAGTTTGATGGGTGTCATTTGTGGCTCTGGGGTTTACTTTTGGTAAACAGCTCAACGTGTATTAGGAAAAAACTTACTGTCTGTAGCCTGGATACTTAGGCATATTAAATTCCTTCTCACAATATCTTTTTTTTAAATCGTCCCAGGAAGATGGATATGTTGTAATACAGTAACTGTAATTTTTTTGAGTAGCAATAGATTCATTCACGAATTCATCTATGAGATGCATCAACACTGAGGTAAACCTGTCATAATTTACAGTAAAAATATCTGAAATGCAAGATTAACTCAATTCGGGTCTGTTAAGACAGCTAAAGGCACCTGGTCACTCAGGAAAAGAGGAATACCTCTAAAATTAACAACTTTGCATCAAATTTGACTAGCAGTCCATTTTTTCATGATTTTTAAAACTTATTTTGGGGTTTCACAAGGTCCTCATTTAATCCCTATACAAGAAGTTCAAAGTGTAGCACCTGTGACTGACAGGAAACTCAGTCACCAAACAGAAAAGGGCAGCATGATCTCTGACTTACAGATTAAACATATTTTAGTGACGCAACACTTAATCATTTGAAAGCTAGAGCTCTAAGTTAGTAGAAAAACATGTAAGAATCATCATCTTTCACCCATTCTTAAGATGTTATTCAATCTCAGCCTTACATAGAGTGCAGCAATTAGGACTCACATTCGTACTAGCTTCAAGTAGTCCCAAATTTTCTCCAGCAGATCGTCAAAGTTCCAGCGATGATGAGCAGATATTGGTACACAGTGGGGTACTTTGTAAATAATATCTAGTTCCTCAATGGAAATTTGGTCAATTTTATTTAGGACGTAAATGCATGGGATGTAAACCCTGCAAAGAGAAGGACACAGTGCTACAGCAGCCTAACAGCAATACACTGCTGCCATCACCGAAACAAAAAGCATCATTTTTAAAAGGACAGTAAGGTGCTAAGCGTTAGCTATTGCTAGCTTAGCTTCTGTGGAAAGAACATCCATAAATAATTATTTTCTTTGGAAAATAAGCTGCTAGTATACCGAAAGCAGAGCCTCAGCAGTACCTGTTTCCTTCAACAACATCAATTAGGTCATCAGCGGTGGCATCGCTGCGCAGCGTGACATCAGCATTGTGAATTTTGTACTCTGCTAAGATGCTCTTCACTGTTTCAGCATCCAGCTCACTCTGAGGACACTGAGTGTACAGACAGTGTTAACAAATGGAGAACCTTACAGTCAAACTGAGCATTAAAATTAATAATACTATCACTTAGCATATAAGTTACTAGAAATAATACCTGCATCGTAAGTTACTGGACTGAACTGATTTTGCCACAGTTAGTATTAATGTACATCATAACAGCCTTATTAGTATTAATGCCAGCGATGGCTGCAGTCAGACATTCCAACAGAAACCTGCCTGTCTGCAAGTTCCAAACTCAGCCAATAAAGCGTGAGGTACCTGAAATCCATAGCAGAGTTCTGACTTCTTACATCTATGGCTACTTTGGTGTTTTTAAAGATTCAGTGTTAAGTGGAAAATAAAGAGGTGTCCAGGCTGCGAGGCCTGGAACGCTGAGCTCTCCTCCTCTCTTCTCCATTAGAACTTTTTCAAGCATTTGTTGTTTTGTTTAAAAAAAACTTCCAACTTACTGTGGCTGTAAGGTTAATGCCTCCTTTATCCTTTTTTTTAAAGCCGATATTGGGGGGCTTGCTATTCAGACGTATTCCAAATCCCTCCAGTTCATTCTCAATGATTTTCTTGTGACCAAGGGGTTTCAGCACATCCAGAACAATCAGAATGAGATTACAGGTTCGAGCAACTAAGAATCGAAAAAGTTAACCCTCAAAAAAGTATGCTCACACACCAAGATGAAGCAGCACAGAAGACAGCTCAGTGGACTGATGACAATATAAAACCCAGTTCATTCTGGTTTTTTAAACCTGGTGTAAGATTTCTTGCACGGTGCAAGAATCAAAGAGGCTGGAAAACCTTCCTTTCTATCTACATTCAGGCACATAAGGATGACAACAAGCTACATAAAGATGGCAGAAAACTGTGAAAACAGCATCTTTGCTTAATAAGGGTTCTCATCTGCCTTTAAAATTGGTAGCAGACTTCCAAGGCAGTGTCAACACATGACTTCATGTTTCCTGAATTTAACAAACAAAGCAAAACTACAATGGCTACTGCTTCACATTAAGCAACTGAATTCCAGCATACAATGCAGCTTCATAAAGACATCAGAAATAGCAATTCAACCCCTCATTCTCATAAGCCATACTAACTGAGCCAGTAATAGGATGCTGTCTCCAAGAGCTAATAAACTCACCTGCAATGACTTGTCGTCCTCTGCCTTTACCATCCTTGGCACCTTCAATAATTCCTGGCAGATCAAGTAGCTATTGTTCAGGAAAGGAAAATAACTCATGAGAAAAAAAAATGTTTCTCTTTACGGAAAAGATAAATTCTACTTTTACATTTCTTCTTAAGCTGCTGACTTTACTGCAAATCTTAACAGGGCATAGAGCAAAATTCCTTCCACTTTAATTCTTACATATAGCGTTATCCCTGTTTGTAGACTGGAATAGATCACTTCAGAGTATGAGAAGTGCCACTGGGACTTTTCTCCAGAGAAAAGCAGAATAAAATTAGTATCTCATGGAAACATTTATCATGTATTCTCAAGCGCTTTTACATATAAATTCTATCCTGCTAACGTCAAACTAGGCTGTCCTGCCCTAATGCCATTACATCTACACATACAGTCTTACCTTCACAGACATAAGATCTCACCTGTATCTTTGCTCCTTTGTATCTAATGACTCCAGGCACAGTAGTTAGTGTAGTGAATTCATACGCTGCCACTTCAGAGTAGACACCAGCAAGATTACTGAGCAAAGTAGATTTTCCCACTGATGGAAAACCCACAAAGCCAATCCGGGCATCACCCGTCTTTGCAACATCAAAACCTGCAAGTAAGTAGCACAAAGTGAAAAAGCACCTAAAGCTGGCCATTTTCTCATCTTCTAAGGCTCTGGAGAGCAATCCCACCATTAGTTTTAATACTGCCTGAGTGAAAGACAGATAAGCTTTCCTGACAGGATAAAAGCAGGAACCAGAGTCTTCACAATCCCTGCTGCCCGCACAGCACCGCACAGCACGAGCCTGCAACAAAACGGGCTGCACCTCACGCGAGTGCTGACGGAGATTGCAGCTTCCCCCATACACACCTTCACACAAACACACAACCACTCCGCACAAAACCCTCAGGACTTCTGCAAACACACCGTTACACCCGCCAAAACGCCGAAGCTCTTTTATTTACTCTTCAGATTCACCTCAAAGCCCCGGGCAGGGCCACAACCCCCAGCTACGGGAAGAACGCGGCCCGGCCCGCTCACCTTCCCCGGGGCCGCCGCCGCCGCCTCCCTTCGGGGTGATGAGCTCCCGGCGCAGCTTGGCCAGGCGCGCCTTCAGCAGCCCCAGGTGGTGCGCCGTGGCCTTGTTTTTCTGCGTGCGGGCCATCTGCAACAGCGCGGAACCGAGGGCTCAGCTGCCGGCCAGGCCCTGAAGCCCCCCCCCCGCGCTCCCGGGCGCAGCGGCTCGATGCCGGACCCCGCCGGCCTGCCGGGCAGAAGGCCGGCGCGTTACCTCAGCCTCGATCTCCGCGATCTTCGCTAGTGTCCCGCTCATCGCGGCGACGCCCCCAGGCCCGCCGCCCCAACAGCGGCACCGCTCCTCAGGCCCGGCCGGCAGCGCGCAGGCGCACAACGACTTCTCGCGGGAAGGAGAGCGGGTCTCGCGAGAAGCGGTGGGCGGGAAAGAGCCGGCGGCGCGTGCTGCCCGGGCAGCGTGCCTGCAAGCTCGCTGCACCCAGCCGAAACGAAACGGCGGGAGGCGCTGCAGCGCGCCCTGAGCCGCCTCGTGCAGCGCTGTGAGGAGAAAGGCGCGAGCGTGTGTGAGGGGGAGAGAGAGAGGGAGGAAGGGAGAGAGAGGGGGAGCGAGCCGGTGTTTGCTCTCACATGGTGCGTTAAATGTAAGTTTTAACGTGGTTTTTAATGAGAAATACCCTCTCCCAGGCCCTATATTGAAGGCATTTATAAGGATGCTTGCAGAATCCCCTGCTCCACCAGACAGGATCGTGAGCATTGCAGGACCCAAAATTTAACCTTACCGCAGCTTTGCGTGTGGAATTGTTATACATCACTTGACCTACGGTAAGGAGAAAAACGGAGAGAGCTCTTTGCATAGCTCTTTGCTATCATTCTTCCTCTCTTTATCTCCCGCTTGTCTCATCTGAATCAAAAAAGCCATCTTTCATGTCATGAACTCCATTACGGTAGGAACTGTCATTAATATGAGCTTATGTAGAGCTTACTGAAATAGAATCTCAAATAAAATGGGATTACCACTCCTGGTAATGTTAGCTCAGGTAAGCTAGGGTAAATACGAGTGCACCTACCGCTGTGTATTTGTTCATGGAATTCTAATTATTCCTTGTGAACAATATTGGTTTTCAGCATAGGACATAGCAGGTTCAGTACTGGTGTAAATTTTTTTTCCTTCTCACTTCAGGTGGAATTTGACTTGTTTGATCCACAGCTCAATTCAGCCTTAAATCGCTCGCATTTGTAGTCCTGTTTAGTAACAGGAAAAACGTGGAGAAAGTGCAAATTCAGAATGCTTAATCAGGTTACCCCTGTATTTGCAGAAGCTATTGGGATGAGTGAGCAGAGATGTCAATAAATAACGTTCTTAAGACAAAACTCTTTGGTATACAACCTTAAAATCCTTTTTTTCCAGAAAGCTACTCGAGCAAAGGTCCTCTAAGGACCTAAGGCACTGACAAACTTCTTTCAGCATTGAAGGGAATAAAAGTTTAACTGAGATCATTTGCCTGATGATTTTTCCAGCCAGAAAAAAAAAACCCACTTTCTAATTGGTTGGAATATTTGGAGTATATAGGTTTATAACAGCACCCTCTAATAAGCTTCAGAAAGGCTTATGCAGTTGTAGGGGTTGGAAGGGCCCACTGGAGAGATTGGTTCCAGGTTGTGAACAGATTTACTGTGATGACTCTCATGGTTGTTGTTTTTTTTTTAATATAAGGTGTTTTATGTTATTTGGTGCTCTGGAGAACATGGGAAGTTAGATGTGACAACTGGAAATGGGGTCACTGGGCGTGGATAAATGGCGTCCTCTGAGGATGGCAGTCAAAACTGGAAAATGGACCACAAATTATAAAAGTTTGTTATAAAATTCAGTCAGAGAAGGGAAAATCGAGGAAAGTAATAATATGAAATGGGATTTAATGTCAGATGAGGGAAAAAAAACCAAAACCAATAGAGCCTGAGAGAAAATGTGAGGAGCTATGGGAGACTGAGATCTACTTGAAAGGTTAATTGAGCTTTGTAGTGGGCACTGATGGAAGTTGGAGTATGTAATTCGGCTTTTTTTTTTTTTTTTTAATTGAGAACATTATATTTAGAAAATCTAGTTGAAGTGAAAGAGGGTGTCTATTTCCCAAGGCTGCACATTGCAATGCAGTTGTGCAGTCCAACTCTTGGTGTTTGCCTGCCTGCCGTGTGAGGCAGCGCAGCAGGAAGGTTCAGATTTGCAGTGAAAAAAAACAAATGATCGAGGAGTCCCATGAATTTCTAACTGATAAACTAAAAGTATATAACATAAGCACTTCTCTAATAATGTTTTTAGTAAGGTAAAGCAGTATACCTCAGGGTGGTCAGAAAATTCAGGAGAGCTACATCTGAAATAAAAGCTGTCTCAAATATATGGAATCAGCAATAGAGAAAAAGTAGGAATGTGTGTTTCATTGAGCTAGAGTGACAGGGATGTGACTGAAATGGCACATACCTCATTAGCAAGATCTGAAAGATGGAGGATGTAGTAAAAATGGGTTTCGGAAATCCATATTCTACACACTCGGTCCTGCTGACTCATTAATTTTGAAAAGACACTTCCTTTATTTGTGCCTCACTTTTATTTTTTTTCACAACAGGAATGTGCAATTGCCATAAAATGATTGAAACTTTAATGTTTCCATAGCTCTGCCCTGAGTGTAGCTGTAGATCACTGCAGTAGGAGAGCTGAGTAGTAAATCTGTTTAGTGTGTTTTCTGTCAAACTTTAAATAAGCTTCTCCAGCCAAATTCTGGCATTATTTCTGGAACAGCTATCATTTTACCTTGGGTAAGAGTTCTACTTTGGTGAGAGGCAAAACAAGTATTGTCAGATGTGGCTTGCAGGTCTCGTTGTAAAGTACATGATAAAAACTGAGCTTAAAATTAGTTGTGATACTTTCTGTGTAGTGAATGTGCCATTAGAACAGCACAGATTTTACTTTGATAAAGATTACTTAAAGTTAGGTATTTTAGGTCTGTTTAGTT
This sequence comes from Numida meleagris, assembly GCF_002078875.1. NCBI lineage: Eukaryota > Metazoa > Chordata > Aves > Galliformes > Numididae > Numida > Numida meleagris. The sequence continues at coordinate 9,375,463 of NC_034422.1, forward strand.
TTCTAACTTCTATTTGGATAACTTGTAGATAAGATATCTATCCACAGTGCAGTGAGAAACTCCTTTTAGCTTAAGAGCCACCCTGGTTTTGGTAACTCACCTTATGTCAGAAGCTGTAGGATATATACTTGGAAACAGCTGTGCTAAGGCTACGTGTGTTTGTGGGCTTGTGAGGGACTCGTTTCCAGCTGAGTGGTGGTGGGGATAATGCACATTTTCTGCTGGATTTTAAAAGTGGCAGGGAGGTGGCAGGGAGGAAATTCAATCATGACTGCAGGTGAAACAGGGCTCTTGAAACTTCATGTCTTCTCAGAAATTTTCAGCAGCCTAGTGAAAAATAATCTGTATCAAATGATAACTTTGACCTAAGTACTTAGGATTTTAAGAATTATGTTTGAGATTGTATCCAACCTGCTGGAGTTCCCTTTTGAAAAAGAGTAGCTGATAGATGAGGCTAATTTATTATGTTAATTTTAAGATGGCTTTTTTGTTTTCTTCTTTCTTTCCTTCTGCAATTTCTGCAGTTTTGCAAAGTTAAAGGTGTGTGTGTGTGTGTGTGTGTGTGTGTGAATTGTACTCTGATGTGAGAATTGGTGACTAACTAAGGCTATTTTTATGCTTCACAGAAGAACTGGTGGTGCTGAAGAGGAGATAAACCATTTCAGGCTGGTGATGATGAACTGGAGAAATGAGATTTTGAGAAGCCCCTGTCAGAAGGTATGATTTTCAGATCTGGGTACTGAGTGGGGCATCCCGAATGGAACCATGATGTTGATTGCCTGAGGGGAAGGGTCTTTGGAAGTTGATGCAATTTGCACTTGAATTGAATCTCGAGGCAATAGACTGAGAGTTATATTTTGAATCTTGTAAGAAATACAGAGGTATTGCTTCTCAGTTGTCTTTCTAAATTAACTTTTTAATGCTGGTTTACTTGGATTTTTTGTAGAAGTTGTCCTCAGAACAGCACAGTGACTTAGCTATTAGTCTGTAAATACCAAACATTCACTACTTGCTTTGCATGCTTGGGATTGCATTGTAAAGTAAGTTTTACATGAGAAAGTCGTCTACCGGGATTCCTTAGCTACACACTGGATGCCTAATGCATGGGGAGCTGTTAGATGGAACAGGAAGCCAGGCTGTATTCCCATTTTGACCAGATCCTCAGAGTTGCAATCTTTGAATGGCTCAGGTTGCTTTGGTTCCAGGGAGTCTAGAGTAAGTTAAGATGGGCAGAGTGAAGAAATGAGGGGAACAAAGGGGAGATTAAGTAGCAAAGGTTGGCTTCAAAGGCTGTTTTAAATCAGATTAACAACAAAACATTCTGCAATTTAGCATCAGCTCCTTAAACTTTGTCATGGAATGCCATGAAACAGATGGACTAAACAACACCTGAGTGCTGTGAGGAGAGTGAACAAAAAGAGGAAAAGCAAAGAGTGCCATTTCCCCTTTTCAGAGTAACTCACCGCGTACTTTTCACAGCATCATATACCTCCCTGCTAGCAGTTGCTGTAGTTTTTGTGAAATGCTAGGTATTTTTAAACAAGGATTGTTTGCTTTTGAAGGAGAAAGCTGGCAAATCGCTGGCCCATATCTGGATAGCAGAGAAAACTGTGCTCCAAGGCTGAGTCCTTGCTGCTGGGGATAGCGTTCTCGTGGGACGATTCCTAATAAAAAAAAATGCAGCGAATTTAAAAAACTAAATGGAAGTAATAATCAACAAGTACTGAATGCTGAATTAATTGCTTGTTAGATCAGTCTCAGTTAATTAAAATTCCAGTGAAAGCTCAGAAAAAAAATGACAGCTACTCACTGAACTTTGCAGGTGTGCCATGAAATGCCCAGCATGATGTATGTCTGTGCAATACACAAAAAGGAAATATTGGAATGGCTGAATTAGCTGGCACAAGTACTGCTATAACACTGTATTATCTATCTTAATATCACAATCAGTGTGGAATAGTGACTAGCTTTCTTAAAGAGCATCCTAAGACTTCTGAAGGTTTTCAGTAGCCCCAAGATCTTTCTTTACTTCCCCATGTTTGTAGACCAAATTACATAGGTTGTTCTGAAAGTAATGCCTCCTATTTATTTCCATGGAAACAACAACAGATACAAAATGCACAATCACACTGTTTTATAGGGCAAACTTTCCACTACAACACATTTTTAACGTAGTCACCACCATTAGCTGTGTGTTTTCACATGAGCCTGCATGCCGTGCACGTAAAAATCTACACCCAGTGTCACTGTCACTACTGCTGAAATGCACCACCCACCCCTCACTGTGCTCACGTGTGCTGATTGGACTCCAGAAACACTCAGCAAGCGCCGATGAACGTCAGTGGGCGCATTTGTTTCTGCATGGAGGAATTCAGCTATACACCTTTGTTTCATTTGCACTTCCACGTCAAATGACATCCTGTCAGACTGCCCCTCTGCTGCCATCTGTCACACAGAAACAGAATGGAACAGAATATTGGTGGGAAGGTTCAAGCTCTGCTGCCATCCCACCAACATCCATACCTAACACTGTGGGCCAACAGAATGAAATAGGAGGCGTTACTTTCGGAGCAGCCCTCGTACTTTTAGGTCAATGCTTCCAAGTAAGGGCGGTAGCAACTGATGTGCAGCGAAGTGAGCAGTGTACGGTGTACCCAAATGGCACGCGCATGTTCAGAGCAAAAGAGGATTTGTAGTGCTGCTGAGATATCAGTCAGAGCGCTTCAGCGGGGACCAAACAGCTGCAGAACATTTGGGGACAGCTCAGGAATTGCCATGAGCTGAAGTGAGACAGGAAATAGGGAGAAGCTGAATAAAGTAGCTGAGGAAGATGCCTTTATCTAAGGAGAGGAATTCAGAAGAAGTTCAACAGGTCCAGGTGCAGCAGATGTGAGAGAAAATAGGTTAGGAATCCTCTGGAAAGGGGAAGGAATTCTTTATACTGAAAATGTAATTTTTTTCTTCACATGCAAAACTTTTTCACTACCACAGAACTTGCTTTTCAAGATATTAACTTGTTAGTTTTGGTGACAAATGAGTCCAAGGACAATCACACCTGTCTGCTTGCATAGCTAAGTTTGGGGAAATGGCGTTTAGTCATCACATTACACTTAGGGAACTTTGCCCTCCAAGTCTTTTTATACAGATGATCCAAACTTGGTCTTAGTGCAGAAATTGTATGGTTACTTGTAAATAGAAGAAATCTGGCTACACTGTAACAAGCACCAACTGAGTGATGGCTTTGATAGGCTCATGTCCTGGGGCAGGATTAGCTTGGGAAAAGTTCAAACAAGTGGGTGAAGCCATAAGGGTGGGGGAGAGCAGCATGGGAAGGGTGGAAGAACCACAAGGAGAGACTCAGCCCTTAGTGTGCGAGAGCAGCAAAGCGCTGGGGTTAGCAGCTGCACTGCTCTCCTGTGGTTTCCTGGGGAGGGGAAATCAGGGAGTGCTGGGGCCACCCCTAACGAGCACCCCACGAGGGACGCAGCGCTCCTGGCACGCTGCTGCAGCATTCCGACGGGAGCGAGTGGGTCCCTTGGAGAAAATCTCGTGCGTTGGGGTAAATACTTAGCATTTACCTAAGGAAGCAGGCAGCGTGCTGGATGGGGCTTTTTAAACGGGAGGGCTGGAAGCTGAAACCAGAACATTCTCTGGCAACTGGAGAAAGTTCTGAGTGCAGTGAGGGCGGCAGGACCCCCCTCCCCCTGCCTAGCGCGGAGACAAAGAGCAGGCAAGGGGGGAGCTGAAATAGGAAGCAGGAACCATGGCAGGGGACTGGGGACTAAAAGAAAGCAAATTAATAAGCCGGTGTGAGCCACCAGGGGAAGGCACGCAACTGACCAGAGAGCCACTAGGAAAGATCAGCAAATTCCAGCTCCTTTCACTGCTCTGACCGTGTGTACATGCAGCCTGGCCGGCAGCTGAAATGCAATCATTTTCTTCACCACGGCGAGTGCAACTCTTGTTCCCATGACACATGGGCAGGCTTGCAGGATGAGGGCACTGCATTATCTGTGTAACGCAGCGTATGCGAGCTCTGCTTCCCAGCATCAATACCACGCCGACATCCTCCAATTTCCAAAAACACATGTTCATATCACAGTGTGTGCATCCATAGTGCAGCAATAAAGAGCCACTGGTGGTGCCTGCAGTGTAGCTAGTTTCCATCAAAAGCAAGAGAAATTCAGCAGAAACTGAGGGCGCTGCGTGGCCTTAAGTGTTAATGTGAAAAAGGCTGCCTTTTGGAAGCTCATTGTGCTCATTTGCACATCAGTACCAGAAGGCTTTTTCAGTTCCACCACCATTTCACTCCAGTGCTAGATGGGAGCCCTCGGAACACGCTACAGCTCGAGATGCCCGTGTGTGTGCTAAGTTCAGTATTTTCCAGTGAGTAGTTTAAGTGACAATACTGGATAGCGAATAGGTCATCCAGGGATTCTCAATTAGCCTTGATGTTATAAAGGCGAAAAGGTGCCCGTGAACGCTTTAGAAATGTGCCGTCCTTAACAAAGCAAAGAACTCTCTAAGTGTGTGCGCAGAGGTGGGGTGGGGGCATATTTCCTCAAAAGCAAGCAAAAATTCTTCGGAGATAGAAAGCACATTTCAGCAGAACGCGATGCTGATGTTGGCTCGGGAGCCCTTCGCCCCGCGCACGGGGAGGTTCAGCACCGGACAGCCCGCTCGGAGCGGTGCCTCCGGGGGCGCGCCCCGCGCACGGCGGTCCCCGGCAGAGCGGAGCGGGGCTCGGCCCCCAGCGCGGGTCCCTCCGAGAGGAGCACTTCTACAGCGCGGGGATCGCCCGCGGCCCCTTCCCTGCCCCGGGGCCGGCGCGTCGCTCCCGCGGTCGTGCTGGGAGCGGGTCCCGGGGCCGGGAGCGCGAGGGCAACGAGGGCGCGGGGGGCGGTCGGGCCCGCCCCGCAGCCCCCGGCCCCTCCGGGAGCGGCTCTGGGGCGAGCGGGGGAGGTGGGGGCCGCCGCGCGCCTCTGCGGCTCCGGGCGGGTTCGCGTCGGCCTGGGGAGGGGGGGAGGCCGCCCGCAGCACCCCCACCCCCGGCCCCTCCTCTCCCCGGTGGGAGTGGGCCCGGGGGGCGAGCGCGGCCCGGATATTCGGGGGAGGGGGCGAACGCGGCCTCCCCCCCCCGTGTCGCGGTGGGGGCCCGGCTGCCGGCTCGGCATTGGAGGAGAGGCGCTGGGGAAGGGGGAGGCTGCAGCCCCCGGCCCCGCGGGCGGGCGGGGTGGGGGCCGGCCTGC